>NC_045487.1:14577512-14802512 GCF_009650955.1 Corvus moneduloides | reverse complement strand
TACTTGCAGTAAAAAGTTCAAAGAGATGTATGCATTTTGGAAAAGGCTACTCAAGCAAAGTCCATCCTTTCCCACAAGGAGCACAAAGACAAAGCTCCAACTTTTAGGGTATTTCAAAAGCATTAGCCTTTAAACCACACAGCAAGCTATGTGTCAAATGTGCAGTCATTCTCCATTCCTCAGGCTGTTTCTAAGAAATAGCTTAAGATTCTTCTCTGAAAAAAGCTCTGCATTTGCATTGCCTCCTGGATGAAATACCACTTCCAAAAAAGTATTTGATGGCTTGAGCAGTGCCAACACAGACCCATCAGAGGACACAGCTCCTTCCACGTGCAGTCAGGGTCCCACTCCCCTTACACGACTCCTTCATCCTCCATCAGACAGAGCAGCTTTTATTATCAGTTAATTCACATCAACATCATCCACAGCTCTTTTTCCTATCTAACACACCCTCCAAAGTCCAAATAAAACAGAGGTGGTGGTAGCTTTTCTACAAAATGCTCCCATCTGTGCCTTCAGCTCTTGAGCGTATGCTCAGTATACGTAAGTATATACATAGTTGGGACCAATTTTCCTCTAGTTTTTGTTTTTTATTCATAATAAACGTGATGCTCAGCTGTTTCCTCACCACTACAAGTATCTCAGTCCTTGCCTGCATATCTAAATACTGTTCAGCAGCCATCTAGGTGACACTGCTGCTGGAGCACCAGATTGTGATGCTGCTTCCCGGCCGGGAGCACGCTGGCTTGCTCTGTTAGGTGAGGACACTGAGCAGTTACACACAGTGTTTTAGTTTAAAATGCTGTACAAGCATTAACTAATCTGCCCAGTGCCCTGTGAGGGAGGTGACTATAACTCTCTCCTATTTTACAGATGAAGAAACAGACAGTTTAAGCGATTTGCCCCAGGCCACACAGTGCGGCAGCGGACAGCTGGGATTACCACAACGCTCCGTCCCTGTGTCCCCAGCCAGCCTGTCAGGCTGCTCACACCTCCCCTGTCAGTGGAAAACCAAGGTTCCTGCCTGGCCAAAGGAGAGACTCTCCCTTGGTCAGGCCCCTCAGCAAAGAAGGGGTCTCCTGGAAAAAGGCTCATGCACCTAAACGCAGGGCAAGCTCAGGGTCTCGTGTTTTCAACTCGCCACTGCGCACTCCAAAAGCCTCCAATGGAATTCACTGAATTTTGAAACATACAGGAGCAAGTCACTACAAACTACAGGGGTTTTTATTAATTGAGACCCCCATAAAAATACTGGTAGAGTAAGACAGGCTCCACAGTCTCCTCCTCTTACTACCCCGTGGTTTAAGCTTCTTAGAGCCTTTTAAGACGGATTGAACTAGAGGCTGTTGTCCAACTTTGTCACATCCAATAATCTGAGCGAAGTCTGACATGGCTTTCAGGTGAACCCGTGTAGTTCCTATTTACATGTCTCAGCTAAACCACTTGGAAAGATAGTTCAGTGCCACAGCCCACCAGAGCCTCTAGGACTGTTCTCCTGGACCACCAAAAGGAAAAGGTATTTGAACCAGAAATCAGGATATGTAGATTTCCTCAGCACAGCAGCCTTTCAGTATTTACAGACAGCAAGATTTCTTTACATTTAGATCATTCTTTCCCAGCTCCCTTATTAGTCTGAAAGGACTTGACTGGATTTCCTTATACCATGACTAGTCATTTTTAGGCAGCAGCCCTCTGCTTGCTACAAATACACTGGAAGAGGAAAAAAGTAACCGGGGAACACATTTCATATTGTTGAAATGAAGTCCACCGAAGCCAGATTTTACACGACATGACAACATACTAATGCCAAACTGACACAAATTCTCATCTATGCGTTTTGGCTTTAATGGGTTAATTAGCTTGGCTGGATACAAATTTTAATTATCTGAGTTTGACATTAATGTCCTTGGAGTGTTGTCTATAAGGATTTGGGGAATCATAGACATTATTTTAGTTACTTCTGGAAACTGTGTGTTACACTGGGATTTAAATAGTAAGAACAGACAAGAATAGTGAGAACAGGTTGATCTATTTTGAAAAGTCAGACTTTGTGAAACAGGACAAACTGAAATGAAGCTGAAGCCTAGTGTACTTGGTCTTCAGGGGAGTCTCATGGATGTAACATAGGAAATAATCTCCTTTGAGGATAGGTGACAGGACAGAAATTTTAGACTAAGTGCAACAAAAAATTCTGTATGCAACTGAGATTCTGAGTAAAGATCTTCTTGCTGCCTAACGCAGTTTCTCAAGGAGAAGATAACCAGTCTTAAACACAGTTATATATACACAGAGTGTTGATACAGGCAAGGAAGAACCACCTACCTCAGTCACTGAGAGCAGCTCAGTTCCTCCAGAGCTAGAACCAGGAGGCACAGCCTGAAGGCAGAACCTCAGTAGTTCACACTCCCACCATGGAAATTAAGGGTATTTTAAGTGCATTTTCTTACTTTTAAGGGTCTGCATTAAGTAGATCAGTCATCTGAAGATTTTTAAATGTGTTTCAATAAATCTGTATTTAATCAGCTACAGAATTTTTCGTAGCCAATACTTTTCCAACAAACTGTTACAGGTTACTTGAAACAAGTAAGATCTGCAGTTCTGCAGAAAGCAGTATCTACTAGAAGCTTTTCAAAATACCCTTCTCTGTTTTTCTATTCTTTTCCGTTCGTTTTTCTAGAAATGGAGTTAAGAGTGAAAAGAGAATGCTGATGACTTTTTGTGAACATAGATTTAAGCTCTCTTTTTGCTTGCAACAAGACATGTAAATTCATTCCTTATAACAGCAATTGCAGTAGTTCTTTAAAATGCAATGCAACCCTTTTGTGCAGTAGCTTTTCACCTTTTAAAGACAATCTTCATTCTGTTTTCCATGTTCCCTTGGTACCAAAACCAAAGTCATTTGGATTTTCTTCTGTAAAAATTTGTACAGGCAATTTGGCTTTAGGAACACTAAGTAAATGCAATGCATTTCTCTTTTAGGTTCACACACCTATGTAATTGCTAGAATTATCTGAATACATTTAAATTCCTCCTAAATGAAGGAGGGTGGCATTCAGACAACTCCTCTGCTGCCCAGTAAGAATTATAAAAAAGGTAAGGGCTTATTTGAATCACAGTATGTAACTTACAGAAAGGAGTCTATTCTCCTTATTTTGTTCCAGTGTGTTCTGGTTAAAATACCCAGACTGTGGTCCTGCGAGAAGTCAAACACCTCCTGGGAACTGCAGAACAAATTTAGAGCACTTAGCACTCCATCGACTCAGCTCCTAACTTAACAAGGGTAAGGAAAGAACTGAGGGAGGTTATCAAACTAAGAAGGGATAATCACAAAAAAATGGTAAAAAAAAGTTCAAAAGCATGGCAGCACAAAATTCTCTGCCATGCAGAAAAAGAGCAGAAAAATATTTTGTTTTAATGAAGAAAAGCAAAAGCTAAATCTTTTTGTAACATCACCTGCACTTTTTGTTCTTAACCCCAAAAACTGTGAGTAGACAAGTTTGTGTTACAGTCTTTAGAATATTAGGGAAGATATTTTTACCCTTGGATAAAACATTAAAACCTCTAAAGGCCTCACTCATTCACAGATGGGAAATGGAAAGCCTTCCTATCATGTATTTTGGAGACAAAACCTTTTTTTCTGGAAATGCTGATAAGGAACAAATTCAAACTGGTCCTCATCCACCCGGATCATCTCATTAAAACAATGGTATCTTTTAAACCCTGTATCCTGAGCTATCGGTCAATTTTGATTGACACAAATATTTGTATTAGGGGTTACACACTGCAATTTACAATTGGGGACTATCACAATACTGTATGTTAATGTAATCAGTATCTTCATTTCATGAATTCATTTGCAGCATGACACTGCAAGGGTATTCTTACATATACTGAAGACACAATTGCTAAGTAGTTCAACAATTCTCCTTTAAGTGGGATTTTTTTTTGTCTGATAAATTTTTAACACAATAAAACCACTCCTAGTTCTGTGTGCATGTTTTAATTTCCCACCTTTTAAAATGTTTAGACACTTGGAATACCTAGCATACTGAATTAATCCACAAATATTTACAAGAAAAATCTATTTAATTTCTTTCTATAGTAACTACCACAGGGACTATTGTAATGAAAAATTTCCCATCTTAAGGAATTAATGCGATTACTGATATAGAGAAGAAATGTAATTTATATCATCACAAACACGTAAAAGATATAATCCCATATTCACAAAAGGAATCTTTATTCCCTCTTTGAATTCTAAGACAATACAGTCTTGCCTTGAGGAGAACAGAAATATTATGAAGTACCTTAAGCAAGATAATTGTAGGAGAAAAAAACTACAATTGCATTATTGTTGTGCTAAACTGTGACATACTTAAAAAGCTAATTTCTTTTATTTTAATGGAATTTGGTGTGCATATCCTTTAATCTACTTCACTATTTCTTCACATTTTTACACACAAACACACGTGTAAAGTGTTTCCCATTAGCTGTATTACCTAGTTTAACAAACTGCAATGAATTTAAAACAATTAAAAATATACTTGGCAATTCGATAAACTTCACTCTGTTTATTAACTATTTTGGAACTAACTAAATATCTAGAATGTCACAAAAATGCACAGCAAATTAAAGATCTACTGCAACTCAAATATTATTCAAGAAGACATAATCAATATTTGATGAAAAAGTAACATTTGACATGAGTGACTGTCCCAAATTTTTCCAAATACATTTCAACCAATCACAGTGCTGAACAATTTGCATCTAAATCAAAAGCTAAGCAAACAAAAATGTATCCCCAAAATAGGGCTTTCTACAGCTGTGTCAGTTAAAGTGCATTTAAAATTCAGTACAGTCACCCTTCAATTATTCCTTTCAATTAAATAAATTTTAACGAAGAAATTAATCTACTGTGGCTGGGCATTTCTCTATTCCACAGAAGCAAACATTTTTTCACTCATTCTCCTTTAAAAAGCAAATTTAACAAAACTACTAAGACAGAAAGGATGACCTAATTAGTACCAAGTAATATTTAAAGCTTTTATATATAGTACACTCTTACTGCTACCCCTAACTTCCAAGGCTTTAAACTCACTGATATTGTTTGATTTATCTGGCACTTCTGCTGCTTAAGCATGCAAATTCACATTCTCCATTCTTGTATGCATCCAACATACACAGAAGGAGCCAAATTGTGAAGAAAATACCGTGTACCTGTTAGGCACTGGTGTGCTCAAAGGCCAGCGGGGCAGCCCTGGTGACCAGAGATCTCCCATGCACAGACCCACCCAACTTCAGCCAAAGGCAAGAACAAAAACTCCCCAGAACCAGCAAGAACACTCAAAACTGTTCAAGTAGTCTAGAAACCCTTTTCTACCTGACAATCCCCCTAGGAAACTTAAACCCTGAACAGATGCTCTCCCACTTCTCACCATTCAGCAGAGTGAGACACGAGAGATGACATGCAATGAATATGTGTCTTGTATTTATCTCCTCATAGTCCTAACTCCTGTTAAAGCCCCGAATTATTAGGGCTGCACTAAGTTTGCTTCAGTTATCTGAACAGATCTGACCAGCTAGTTATGAAAAAAACACCCATCTAAATTAAACAGAGTAATATTGGATAAAAAAATGTAGGTCACTGAAAAAACAGACCATCGACAAATATTGCCAGGTTTAGCTCAGCATGAGCCTTCCTTTGCTCAGTTCAGACCCCAATTTCTATATATCAAAGCCTTTAAGCACACACTGGCCTTAAACACATGCTTAAAAAAGCTCTGCCCCGTTAGGACCTTCTGCCTGGCACGCAGGACGTTGGGGACTGCTGGCAGAGTAATCCCCTGCAGTGAGCCTGCCCTCTTTTCCAGCCTGTGACCTACTCTCGGAATTCATGTCCAAAACAAAAAGATTATGTATAAAAAAATCAAACCACGTTGTGTCAATGTGATGATAATGCCCAATACACATCACCCTGTAAACTGTGCTCACAAAATGCCACTGAAACAGAAGTCACACCTATGAAAGCAACTAGAGTGCAACAAACACACAAAAGAGACTTTAAAGTAATACCTGCCAAATATCAGTCTTTCAAATTTGTGCCATAAGCAGCAAATTCATATTACACAGCAATGGGCTGCACGTCTTTCACAAACATAACTTTTTTCCTAATTAGAACAAACTAATAAAATCTCCAATATTCTTCTCTAAGTGGCATTCATTTAGCATGAAAATGGTTTACAGAGTTTAAGCCAGTTGTATTTTTAAGGGAGAAAAGTGTATCAAGGAAAGAGGTATCCTTTTTTCAGAATCATATGTACTAACATGTTTTTTATCATCTAAAACTGAAAACAGTCCTTAAAAAAAAGTTTTTAGTTAATATCAGTGTTTTGGAGCCTCCCACTGGCAGCCATCACACAGCTGAAGTGAACTACCAGCTGAAAGGAGGGTTTATATCCAGTATCAATGACTATTTTACTTTGAAAGAAATTAGTATTTCTGAGTTTGTATTTTAAATGCAATTTAAAAGATCATAAAGGAAAGAATCCAGCATTTATTGTGTGTCTCTCAGCAGACTACTTAATGTTCAAGCATCTACTATGCAAAGGTCAAATCATTTCACTGAATGTAACAGTGACAAAAACATTCTGCAGCACTGAAAAAAATATCAGATTATCAAGGAAAAAGATCTGGACCTGAGATCTCACAAGAGTCACAATAAATAATGTAGATTCAGTTCTTTCTTTCAGTAAGAAAGAAAATTGCAAAGTTGTGTCAGGAGAACCCGATTAAGAAAGATAACAGGTAAAATACAAATTACATACTTTTGGAAAAGCTCTTCATAAAGGAGTATTTGAAAATAATACAGAAAATGAATTTTTATAAAAAAATGCTCAACTCTTTTTACATAAATATTGCCTGCACAGAATTGGAAAAAAAAACTTATTCAGATGGGGAACCTCTAGGGTATTCTGCTGCAGGAAGCAACATAGATAGCTGCAGTCAAACAAAAATCCAGTGTAAATAGTTGTGGTAGTTGTCATATACAGAGGGCAAAGCTGCAGTGAGCACCACAGAGGAACAGAACAGGTTACAGGTAAACCAATATGACAAAAAGCAACTCAAATGTTTGTCTGAAGCAAACAACAAAGGCTAATAGGCACCAATTTATTTTCCATTTTGTTGTGCTTTTTCTTCCTTGACATTTACATCAAATATTTCAGACATTCTTTCTAACATAAAGAAGTTCCAAAGTGCACCATGCACAGCTCTTGCTGGTGGTCCTGGGTCTTCAAAGCCAAGATCTCACCCCCAGCTACGAAGAGCTGCAAACCAACCCAGGACTTGCCTATCCACCCCTGTGATGTGATTCTACGTAACATGAATTGGGTGGTGATCAACTGCAGTGATCTGGGGAGATCGAGATCACTCCACACCAGTGGAATGGCAAGAGCAGGCAGCAGAAATGCAACTGAGCAGCAAGTGAGGGGAAAAAAAAAAAAAAACCAACAAACAGGAGCAAAGTATGTGTAGAGAGAGAGAGAAAAAAAAATGAGAACTACATGGCCAAAAAAAGAAAAAACCCACCAACCAAAACAGAGGACAAGGCAGCAAAGAAATAAGAAACGAGATAAGGGAACAAAATAGAGAGAATAAGGTAACTAAGAGCAAAAGCACAAGGTAGTGTCCACCTGTCCACTTTCTGGAAGAGAACACATCATTTGTCACACTGGAAAAAAGTGAAAGGGTGTTTTTAATTTGGTTTGTTTTTTCTAATTAGACATATCCAATCAAATGTCAAGCAAGGATGGAAAATAAGGTGCTAAACTGGTATTACACCTGAATGTGTCTTCTGTTTGTGAGTTCAACAAAACCAAAAAAAAGGTACCAGTGTAGATATCATTAATTTTATATATTAATACAAAGGTACATAATTTTAGCTATTAAATTATGTTCAGAAACATACATACGTTTTTTCCTGTGCTCAACCAGCTCAATAGCCTGCCTTGCTGAGCATTTTGAAAACCAGTTGTCCCCAAGCAGAACAGTGATCTCATTGGTGTGGACAAGCTTTCCTGGCATGAAGGCAAGAGGACCAAAAGGTACCTGTCAAAGACACAGACATCACTAATGAAAATGTAACTTAGGCAGTCCTGCATGTCTTAGATTTTTTAAAAGGTAAAACGCAGATTTAAAAAAATAAAAATTCTACAGCAGCTATTTAGTGACTAACCCTTCCTAAATATTCAAATGACCAGATCCATTTGACTCTAGCATTGTACTTAGAAAATCTGAAAACCTGTATTTCACCAGACAACTTGTCTTGTGACACAGAACTACAGGACAGCTGAATGCTCACGTGGAAAACAAATTCACTTAATCTGAACATACAAACTTTGATAATACAAATTATTATTTGAGTTATATGCAGACTACATCCATTTCCTAATAAAAGCCAGATTAGCCTTGCTAAAATTTTTTTTAATACTTAAATAGGTATGATCAACTCAAAGGTGAGTTGCCTTTCTCAGTATCTGTCTTGCTAATACTAAGTACCTAGGACTGGGGGTGACACTGGGGTACCAGCAGGACCACAGACAGTGTTTAATCTCACTTTGCTGGGTCATTCACCAGCCTGCAAACCTCAACTTCTGAGGGATGCTCCACAAGCAACCCTCTAATTGCTCTGCACAAGGACAATAGTTTAAAAAAACCAGACAGCATCAGACAGTGCTTGGGTGAGGAGGAACCTTGGCTACCCCTATCCCTGTCCCCTGCACCAGCCCTTGGCATTCTGACCCCCAGGCCCACTGCCACCTGCCTGGCTGCCTGTGGGCTTCAATCATGAAGAAATTAGGAGAGCAAAATCAAATTAGATCTAAAATTGAGGAGGCATAAAGATAAGAACCACATCTATGTCAAGTTCTCTCTTTTTTCAGGGTAAAAAGAGATCTGTCCCAGACAGTTTGTATTGGCTCCTTCTACTTTATTCCTCTGCCTTCCTCAGCACAGCCACTTGCTTTCTCACTGTGTTTGTGCTGAAGCAGAGCACTGGCCTAGTGGATCTGTCTCCCTGGAAAGCGATCTTCCTCTCTTCAATACCCAGGAGGGTACCAGTGCTGGAAACAGTTCTCCAGCAGGCAGGACCCTGACATTAAGACTATGCAGAATGTGCTTTTCCCTACACATGTGCCCTCCCTGACTTGGTTTTAAAGTAGCAGACTGCACGAGTTGCCTGTTCACTCTTCCCCTAAAATGATGAAAGCAAAATTAAAAGCATATGAAAATATTTGGCTAACAGGAAAGGAAGTGTTCCTATACATTTAAAATAACAGATGTGAGTTAACATTGCTGCTTCAACTAAGAATAAGCCCTATCTAGTTTTTTTTTTTAAAGTAACAGTTTCTATGCTTCGAAACAACACAATCATTATGTTTTACATCATGTGGCTACACACAACACTCATGATAAATGGACTACACACAAAATCCAGAGCTGTATCACCAGCACAGGAAAGGGAAACCCTCCCTTTTCCCACATGGTTAAGTGTACTCCAACACTATCTTACTAAAAACCCAGCTCTGAATCTGAGCCAGGCTGCCAGGGAAGGCAGCAGTCAGGCACTGAGTGCTGAAATCTGCCACTCGGTTATGTGCAGTACAACTTCCCTGCCTTCAAAGATGTATCTTGAATTGACCGTGAGAAGGGAAGAGGAAAAAAAAGAGAAACAGAAGCCAATTTGTTCAGCATTTTGGTGAGCACAAGCCAATAGGGCAAATTCTACACAGGAAGCTGTGCAGTTGTTAGGGAAGATTCAGAGCACCAGAAAAGATCGCTATGTCAATGGGAAGATCGGTGGAACAAAAATTAGCAGCACCTTTTTATGTAAAAATCAATGTTCTAGGGTTTATTTCCATGAATCAGGAAATACTATGGCCACTTTCTTCTCAGGAAATGACTAAGTACCGTAATTCAGTCATAATTACAGTTTTCTATACAATAAATTTACATATCAAACATGTCAGGTTTTGTGTTAAGCATTTATGTCATCAGCTTTCAGTTGTCAGTAACACTGTAATTTATAATGGATTTCAAAGAAAGAGAAAGAAACAAAAGCAAAGGTTTAACTATTATCATAATAAATGTAACATTAGTAAGTACTGGCAACCTGCTAACACTTCACCCCCAGTGAAGGCAGCCCAGATTTTAACAGTTTTAGCCCATTTTCTTGTGAGACCTCTGCCATGTACATACCATGATATCATAGGACAACTTGTCAGGCAGTGTTTGGAGTCGCTCCTGAAGAGCCTCATAATCACTCTCCACCTTCTTCCTGTTAACAAATACAAGTCGATTCAATTTCACAGCTAAAGTAAAGAGTTAATGTTTTTCTGCCAGTAAATCAAAAACACACCAAAAATACAGAAAAACGAGCTATTTTACTCAAACACATACAGTTGATAGACTAGTAAGTCATTTATAAAAGACATGGGATGACGAACATAATAGCTAGGTTATTTTCTAATAATGTGTATTTAGATAGGCACATGATTATTTAAGATTGTGCATGTCTCGTTCTGAATCAGACTTTTTCCCGGTGCAAAGAAGCAGTTCTTTCACTAGGATTTGGAGTATCTCACTGCATGTTCAAGTTATAACACCACCAATATTTAGAAAAAGAACTGAAAATCCAGTTTATGCTTTTAAGAGGCAAATTCTTCAAACTATCATTTGTAATACAGAGCTGATGACCTTGGTTTGAGCTGACATAAATGGGCAAAATTTCAATGAATTCTGATTTTCCCATGAACTTTGTGTTACTACCAGGAGTCAACACTCCTGGAAGATGGCTTGACCACCAGGATTCTGTCACATCTTCAAGCCCAGAGGAGGGACAGTACAGGTGAGGAGCATCCCTTCTGATACTTCTCCATCCAAAATGTAAATAAGGCTCATGCTACATGTTGCTACCCAGGAGTGAAATGGTTTGGTGAACTGGGACAAGGTATTCATAGCCATGGCAGACACCTGGCATTTCACAGGACTTTCCAAGAAACAGCATTTCAGTGGCTGCAGGGATTTTACTTTGTGTGCAAAACAAGCAACTACACTCCCTCTAAAAAAGCCTTCTTTTGTAAAGACATTCTTAAATACTTAAATTTGTCTGGAAAAAGTCTTTTAATGGACCCCTGCCATTCTGAAGACAGTCAGAAATCAGCTCCTGCATGAAGTAGCTGGCATATAAATGTCACGTTTGATGATATTGTTTACTTGTACTTCAAAACACTAAACATATATATATGGTAGTAAACTCTGCAATAAAAGGCAACTGAAAGCACAGGGCAGCACACTTAACAACGCTGACCCAAGATGCAAATTACAGGTTTTCTGAGGATGATTCAGGAAAGCAATCTATAAATGGTCTGAAAAATGAATGTCATAGTTGACACCACAACTCTCAAAATATTACAATTAATTTTCTTAGAGTCATAAGCAGAGTGAAATCTTTTTTAGCATTTGTTATGAAAAATTATCTGATACTCTTATGTTTTGACTCATTTGCTTCACAGTTGAACTCTGGTGTAACAATCCTACTTCATACCTACTTTAAGTTGTTGAACTCGTCCTGAAAAAAATAATTTTGGTTTTCATGCCACTTGGACATTAAAACCATGTTCCACATAACTGATTTACAAAAGATGCTTGCTGCTGCTTTGCTCTGACAGCAGATTTCTCCCAGACATTTTCGGCAAGTCCTTCTGCCCACTGCCCACATCAGAGTGAAAACATAATTCACCTCCTTCAAAGAGGAAGGACAAACTCATGAATCTTAGCAAAATGCACTGAGATGTTTTGGGGGAGGAAGGAATATAATGAAAGCTTGGTGTCAACAATAACAATCCATTACTTAATGCTATTTACAGAACCCAGCCTTGCCTCAGAGAGATCTGGGTTTGAGAAATGGACTCCACGCAGCCACTGAAAAACAAACATGAACGCCAAGCCAAAGGCCTGGCCCATGTCTCAAATGCAGAGAGAGGACTCCATGGGAAGAGCCTGGTATGATAACCGCCCACTCACAGCAAGATTAAACATTCCCATCTTTACATGGCTGAAAGTCACTCAACATTTCCTCATTAACTTGAAAACTAACTGTCTTTAAGGTCTGACTGCTGCGTGTTACTGAATAATCTGATCAGGGTCCAGGAGAAATCACTTGCCACAGAAGCTGTGCTACTTTAGAAGCAAAGCATCCTGCTTTTTGTTCTGGGACTGCTGCCCTTTGCTGAGCAAACCTCCACCATGGCAACCTCTAGAAGTAGGGTCACATCCTGAACTGGGCCATGGAGATAAAGAAAATTTGTATTAATCCTTTTAAATAATTGGCCTGAAACAGCACTACTTAAGGAAGGAAGCTGACCTCCCTCTTCACGTATAGCTGATGGTTCCACAAGCTCTGGGGTGTGCCAGTGCTACAGTCTGTCACAACAGGCAATGAAGAACCGAAGTGAACAGGGAGGAAGAACACTGGGACTCCAGCTATGAACATGTCCCCAGAAAGGGAAATGCATGTTTAGCTATTAATCCCATACCCAACCCATTATTGGATTCATGGCTTTAGAAATATACTTGAAAAAGTACACTGAAAAATTAAAAAGAAAATAATTTAATGGAAATATATTGAAGCTGAGCATTTTAAAACCCTATTGTTATTCACTCAATTCTATTTAACATTCTTCTGTGTCACTGACTACTTAGAAGGTCTTATATGAACAAATTACTCAGTTGAAATAAGAGCACTCAGCTCTTGGCACAATCAAGATCTAAATAAGAGTACTAAATTTTAATTTTTTTTATGAAGTAAAGATTGTATGGATGCTATACAAACTGTTTTTCTATATAAAAGAAATCAGTAAGTTATTTTTTTTCTTTAGAGGTTCTGTGCCCAAAACCCCCAAGTTCATGGGGTCATGGCCAGAATTTGCATAAAAAACAAACACAGGAGCAACTCCTCCTTCCACAGACAACACCCCCCAGCCCACTCCACAAACCTCAGCCACTGAAAACAGGGAAATAATTGTCACAATTTTCCAAACTTTCAAAAATCTGTTCCAATTTTACAGCTTTCTGCCTAATAGTTTCTTTCTGAAAAATACTGTCTCTTAATGGAAGAATGCACATTCAGAATTTCACATGGGACCCAATAGGTACAGACACTGCAAAGCCCCAGAGAAAGGGCATGAGCTGGAGATATTCTGCCTGCCTTCACTGCAGCAGCACCAGTAGGCACTTCAATATTTCCCTTATTGAAAATTAATGCAGCCTCTGAATTTTAAACATAAATGAAACATATTAGTTTTAGATTATTTTTGCAAGCCAATAGTCAGAATTTAATATGATGATGTGTATAGATTGCCTTGATTTTTTTCCTCTTATCCAGCGCTTGCAGCCTATGTGCATTTAAACTAAAAACATTTGATACACACTAAATATAAATTATTTGCTTGGAGATCTTTCAGGCATGAAGAAAAAGCCTCTTAAAATAAATTTAAAATATTATATGCTTGATGGTGTATAACCAAAGGTTTAATCTCACCACTAAAGGGGCAGTTGCTGTGATTCTGCAATAACCCTGCAGACAATAATCAAGACAGCTCCTGTTGTTCTCTCAGTAAAATCATGGTAAACACAGCATGGATATATTGTAATTTGATATCTGTAAGATCAACTGTTCTATCTCACAGTAACTCATAAGATTTCATTCACCATTAAATGTACATTTTCCTCAGATGCCATACAAAACTGTTATTTACTAGGTATGTTTTCTATTAACCATAGACTGCCAACAGAGAAAAAAATGCCCAGAGATAATTTTTTTACATAATAAACCATTTATTTTAAGTATTAAAAACTAAGCTTTAGTACATAGTTTACTGGGGGGTGGGGAAACAGTGAAACATTACTTTCCCCATTGTTTCAGCACATGGAAGGGGCAAGTGGAATTTCACTACTTGCTCCATAGTTAGAAAACAACAATAATTCTACCCTGGGAGCACCTTTTCACCATTCCAGCAAATTAAGCATTCAGCCAACAAGGTTACTTGGGCAAAAATGACAGATGAGATAGGTATTTAAGGCAGAAGTATAAACACTAAGGCTCACTGTCTTTGTGATTTAATTGTATCAGTGAGAAATAAATATATTTTAAGGAGAGTACATTGCAACAATTCTGAGCTATCGCTAACTATAATCCCCAAACACTCTAGCAGGATTTGACTCACACCAGAATAAACAGCAATACTTTACTAAAACATAACTAGGTTACTCATCAGTATTTTAGACATGTAGACTTTTTTTTACTTACCAGTGCTGGATTTTTTCTTGGCAGCCAGTGACCACCTGTCATTAAAACAGATAACTACTCATGAAAAAAACAAGGCTAAGCACACAGCTGCAATGTCAATGCATCAGAAACTAGAACAGGAGCTTTACAGATTTGGTGCTGTCTCTATCCACATTTTTATTTGTCAGGGCAAAGGCGTGTGAATGGTCGTTCTTAAGCAGCACACTTTATCACAGGCTAATGCAGAGTGATAACCACAGAAAAAAATTGCAGCTTTTCACTTCTTATTTTGGTACAATACCTGCTCCGTAACTATTACGTGACACACGATCGGAGATAAGCTGCAGTTTGTGCAATCTGCCGATCTATTTTCAGTGTTATAGGTTTGCAGAATAAGAAAACAACATAAATTATAACAAGACATCAATGTAACTCCCATACTCAGTCATTAAAAAGCAAAACAAATGAACCTCACAGCATCAAAAACATTTTTCCTCTATCAGTACATCAACGAATGTTTCCACTGGCCATTTTAACTTGAAAAAGCACAAATTAACTTTGTGCTGCGTAAATATGTGGATGTTTGACACCATGATGGGCTGCTGGATTCTCTTCTATTCTTTCTGGGTGTCAAAAGAGGTAAGTTTTAATATAAATAATTCACTTCCTTCCTTATGCCACAGGCTTTCCCAAGAGATACAAAAGAATTTACAAAATAAAGCACATTGTTAAAATCAAACACTTTTATCTTTTTTAACTGAAACTTTTCAGACTATATATATAGCAAACAGGCAGGATGCTGAAACCTGTGACCTTCTCTGCCACAATTACGTGGAGATTTTGTCCTTCAAAACATATTCTGATCTCTGAATAAGGGTTACCAAAAATACAACACAAACAATTTCATTCAATTATATGAAATGCAATGAAGGCACAAGGCAGTTAAATATGTCTAGACAGCTTCTCAATATAAGCATTTTCTAGATTTTTTTTTTACAAATTTCGTTTTTCCTATAGCCAAAATAATGCTAACATTTGAAAGCAATTAATGAGAAAATTTGCAGAGAAAACAATAACATACATTCAAGTACCACTGAAATCACTGGAGCAGATAATTCTTTTTTTTTTTCCCCAAACAACAGAATGAAAGACAAATTTTTTTTTCAGTTAGCATATGTGCAGCTTTTGCACAACAGATCTCAGACCCTGCACTTTTTATACTCATGTGGGAGTAAAAAAAAATGGGAGTACTTTGTGAGCTATTAATTCTTTAAACAGAGCAAAGTTCTTAAATGAAAAGGATCAGCTTTACATTTGTGGTTATGTTATTTCATAATCCATCAGGAAAGTCAGCCAGGTAGCTCATCCCATATAAGCCAAGTTTAAATTTATCATTTGCTTTAAACTCCTACAAATCAAATGCCTCGCAAATATCTTCCTTAATGTGCAAGCTAACTGTTTTTAAGCCTGAGAGTAAATACACAGACTTGTACAGGACATCAACCCAGAAATCTAGCTCATACTATTAATATTAAGCCCATTTTAAGAGTAAAGTTTCTGCAGAAGGCATAAATTGTCTGGTAACAAAGCTAAGGCACACTGGAGCCCACCACTAACAAGTTGAGGACTCTGAGCCTATTCTGTCCACATCCTTCATCCTTTCACACTTGGCAGTGATTGTGAAGTACACAACATAATTTAGCATACAAAAATGTTTATGAAATCCTTTAAGAAAGTTTCAATTTAATTGCCCCATTACAGATGAAGATGGAAAAGACGGGAAGCTTTCCATTCCCAATACATGACTTTCCATGCATGAAGTGAGCTGAAAGCACAAAAAGAAAAGCCTTGCAAACCGTAAGAGCAGCATGTTCATTAACCTCTACATGATAATCCTTTCATAGCTGCATATTAACTAGTTACATATTCATAATCATTTACATTATTTAGAGGACCTTCTATGAAAATTTCCAGGCTATATCCATTAGCCACAATGTTAAAGGTTACAGAAGATAGTCTACTTAATGTTTCCAGGAAGCTTTTTTAATTAGTAAATATGTAAATTGGGCACATATGCTTTTTATGTTTTTTAAAAATAGTCCATCAGTAAAACAGCATAGGGGCATATGCTGTTTCCATCACCCTTTATCCCCCTTTAAAAAAAAAAAAAGAGAAAAATCAGTAACACCAATCAATTTTAATTTAATTCTTCTTCTTTGATATAATCTCTCTTGAAAGGATACCAAAGGGTGGAATGAACAACAAACCTTTTCATTTCAGTGGCCAGCATAAAATGAGACCTTTTACAGAAGTGCTAACATATACCACCTTAAAAATGTTGCAGGCTACACTTCTGGAACTGAAGTCTATTAAAAGAATAGAGAGAATAAATATTGAAAAACAGATGGAGATCAATTATGCATATGACCTTTATTAGGTCAGTCCCACCATTTGGATAACAACTGGTCTTATCACAGCAAAGAAAAAAATAGATAAATATATAAACAAATATTTGATTCTTTGCCTTTAATCAAACACAGAAAAGTCATTAGTCTATCTTCCACACATAATTTATATACAGAGTTACAATTAAAGAATGAAAAACCCTTTTAGGATAAATAAAATAAATGACCTGCTTGTTTGTACACTTGAGTTCAATTTACCTGGACAGCTAGTGCCACCAAGTATGCCTTACTTTTAAGGCATCATAGTGAAGTGGTATCAACGAACTCTGAATTCTCCCCTTTTAGCATAAAAGTGTATGAGTTTGTGAATGCACATGGTTATCAGTGGCTTATCTGCATACTAAAATATTCATTAAACTACTCTTGCAGCAAACTTAACATTACCTAATCATGGGTCGGGTTATTAAAACAGGATCCACTGTCGGAAAACATATTCCACAGTCTTAAAAGAAAGCAAATAGGCAAATATCTTGTTTCCTTCCTCTTTGCCAACAGCAAGTTGTTAAAATGCAGTGCTTCTCAAGCCCCTGACCTGCCAGAGCCACACCTGCGAGCTCCACAAGCAGCCCCTGGGGCCAGGGGAGAGGCCATGCCCGCACACCTGTAACCCAAGGTGTAATTCCTGCTGGATTAAACCCAAACCCTTACAGCAGGAGATTGTGCGCTTGTTCTGCTCTCACTGCTACGTGCCTGAGCTATTTCTAGAGATGCCTGCGTTGCTGCTTTTAGGGAATCTCTCCTTCCTAGGTGTCACAAGCAGAGCACGAGGATCAGCTTTAGACCTGCGATCACATCCCAGGTGTCCCCAATTCCACCGTGCCAGTGTGATCCCTGGGCGCCTTGCAGGCTAATGACTCCAAATTACCCCCAGGCAACTCCTATCAGCCAGCCAAGGACTTCATTAGCTGACCAAAGGCAGAGAATTCCTTCTATCTGCAACACATTCTCTCTTCCCAGTCTATCTATTTATACTCTACCTTCTCCATGATCTTGCATTTGAAGAGTGCAAACTCTCCTCCATGAATTCAAGTGAGCAGCAATTTGAAAAAGCACTGCACTGATTCTGCAGGCTGAGTTACAACCACTAACTCTGGCCAGGGCTGGGAAGAGAAGCCAGAGCTCCTAACTCAGCAGCCAGGCACTACAATCACTTACGACGTTTCCCTGGCAATGAGGACAGGTGAGAAGGATGCTGTAGCACAAAGCAGATCCTTACCTGTGTGTGCCATGGGTCTCTAACCTATTCCACATTACCCCAGCAGGTCTTCACCCTCCTATACAAGGGCACTTCTTTCCTGCACCTTATTCTTCCGTATCTGTTCCTTCTGCACGTGCTCCCATTACTCACAGCTGAATATAATTCTCTGTGGTGCTTCTGATTAACAAAGTGGTGGCACAAGGAGTTCTGTTCTCTCCCTTCCCAGACGATGTTGTTTTATTCAGGTACTTCTCCAAGGTGGAGTGCATGCACGTGAATGTTTCTCTCTACTGAGCATCTGGGCACTGCCTACAAAGGTGCTGGGTTTAGCACACAGAGGGCAATTCTCTCTCATCTCTTCTGAACAGCAACAAGACAAACTGCCAAGTCAGAACCTTATTTATGTCTCAGCTTCTGAAAAATTTTAAGTAACAGAGCTGGTCCTGGTAACACCTGCAGGCAGTTTGGGGTACCAATGCTAAAACCTGCTGTATGTGAGTCATGCAGTTACCTTGAAATCCAGAGGAGAAACTTTTAAAGTTTTTAAGATGAAAGTTAAATTCAATTAAAATGGTGAAAATAAAAATGTCGCATCAGATTAGGAAGAGGTCCTAAACAAATGAGGCTATTTCCACACTTGCAAGTATGAAGGTGGAAATCTGCAGCACAGCACAAAAGCAAAGTTTCTTTTTAAACAAATTGCAAGTTAGGCATCTAAGAGGCCAAGCAAACGTCTGCTGGTTTTACACGTACACTTGAGTATTTTGCTTCTAAAGCGTGGCTCACAATCTGGCTGGTCTTCTGAAACTAGAAGCTAGAGACACAGATCTAATCCCAGCTCTGATTCTGTTTCTTCTATATGGCCTTGAGCAAATCACAACCTCTCAGTCTACATTTCTTCATCTGCAAAATGGGGATAATAGTATTAACCTACCCACCTCAGAGTGTTTAATGATGATTAATTAATGTGAGAAAAGCACTCTAAAGATGTAAGAGCACTATATAAGTGATAAAGCATTATTTACCACTTGAAAAGTAATCTGAATAAAATCAGATATGCAAGTAATTTGTTTACATGTAGCAATAATATAATTTGTGACTATTTAATCTTGAATTAGTCTCACTTTAAACATCCCTTTCAATCACATTTCCAGTTACTTAGGGAAAATGACAGTATGGAATACTTTTTGTGGAAGCAAAGCAAGTAATGAGGTGGTAATTAAAGTAAGGGTCTAATAAAGTCTAAAACCAATGACTTGCCTTCAGGAGACTGTCCCTGCAATTTGGGACTGTAAAAATATCTCAGTTTCAACCTTAGGTCCTGTTGTTCAGAACCTTCCACCAATGTAAGCTGGCTTCCTGAAATGCAGATCCATGTTTTCAAGGACTGCAATAAATCCAACATCATTTCCACTACTGACTTCCTTCAGGTGACTCCAACTCTGCAGATCTAAATGTTAAATCTTCCACATTCAAGTATTCCCTGCAGTTGATACATGCACATGAGCTGCCTCTGTCTGGAAATGTTTGCAGTATCAACACCCTCTCCAACATGCAACTCATTCTGAGATTTCCCTCTTGTACCCCCAAACACTAAAATTTTACCCATAACCAGTTCACAATACCACTTTATATTACAGAACAACACTAATGGGTGGTCAAATATTTAACCATCTCTTGGTAACAAGCATGTTAACAAGCCACAGAAAAAATAAACATTTAAAATGGATTTTCATTTCTTCCTCTAGGAAACTACACAGTATTTGCCTAAAACACAGCAATCACTGATGGAGAAAGACAGAATTAACATTTGTACAATTGTTTTTCCTAGAGCCCCATTTTCAATCAAAAAATGAAATAAAACTATTAAAAATTCTTCAGTCTGTTGGCACACTGTATGATCTAATGCAAAACAAAGAAAGCATGTCTGAGCTCTCATATTCATTTATTAAATCATATTACTCAAAAACACTACATTTCAACAAATTATTAACATAAAACCCCCTTTGGGTGGAAACTGTTGCCTTTTGAAGAAATGTGTTTGGGAAGAATACTGAAGGAAAAAAGAGAAAGAAATCTGAATCATGGCAAACATTTCTTCCTAAAGGAAAAAATCTTACTTAGAAATATAGCCACAACTTTTACCTTTCTTTACAAGAAAAGAAGTGAAGATCTACTATTTTTATGTTAATTGTGTACACATCTGTGGGTCTTGCAGTTTTGCAGAAAAAGTAGCACATAACTATTATTTATCAATAAATAAGTGCTAAGTTCTGATCAAAATTATTCTGGGGGAGCTTGAAAACTCTACACAGCAAAAATCCCAAGGGCAGCAGGATGTCTTCTGCTGAGTGAGTTCCATTAACTCTGAACTAGCTGAACTGGAGCAAGTGAGGAACACACTGGAGTAAGACCTCATCCTTCACTGGCAGCAAGCCAGCATCCATGTCCTGTGACTTCATCTTGAGACAGAGATAAGAACTCAAAACTTTCTGTTTTAGCTGAGGTCAGGTAAACATATTTGTGTGTCTACACCATACCCAGGCTCGCCCAGGTACCCAGAGGGCAGCAGAGCAGCACACGCACAGAACTCCCACGTGATCTAAGCAACCCAACATCTCAAGCAGGTTTTGCAAGCTTTGATGGAGTTTACGGTGTAACAACTACGCTGTTAGCAAAACCTAAGCTTAACTAGCTTAAAATTGCCATGAGCTGTGAGACCTGCCTCACAGACGTAGCTGCAGGCTGTGGTTCAGCTTTCAGCCACAGTCCTGAGTAAACTCAGCATCATCCCTCCCTGGCTCCTGCTACTCAGTTCCACTGTCTCATCCTCCCAACCCCGACACAATCTGTTGACAGATATTTGTAACCACATTAAGGATCCACACTGGATGAAAAATAGTCCAGGAAGAAAAAAAAAAAAAGGCAAAAAAGGTCAACAGTAAAGTTTGGTTTTAAGCTGGATCCCAGTCCAGTTCACTGAGCACTGTCACAAATGTGCCACCCCAGAATAGCTGAAAGACTGAAAAAAGTAGACACACACTACAAAGTTGATCAAATTTAATTCATTTGGACAACACATGTGACCATTAACGAAAATTTTGACCAAGCGTCTGAGACTGTTGCTCCTGTGCTGCAGCCTATGCTAACAGACAAGAGGAACCACAAAACTCAATGCCCTCACCACACAAACACAAAGCCTTAGTGCACTTGCTGCTCTGAAGGCCTCAAGAGACAAGCTCTGAGCCAGCATATCCACCTGCAACACTGGAAGCTCAGATTAAAACAGAATACAATTTCACAGTCTCAAAGGATGAAAGAAGTACTTGAAACAAGGAGCATCCAAATGGACCTGAGAAGACAGGTTACGAGCTTAACTTATGGAATGGAGATCTGCAAAGATACTGAAGATGATTCCCAAATTGTACCCTGGTCACTGCATCTACTTCACAGCATCTGTAAGAGCAGCACAGTTCAGTCACATTTAAATTTTGTGCATATAATCTCATCTACACATTTTAGTTACCAGTGAAGTCGGACACACACTGGCTTGCCTCCTCCAGAATAAAGGCAATGCTTTTTAAACTCTTTTGTGAACAGTCTCCTTCAATTACCATTAAAAAACCTACTGAGGATCTGTTAATTTATTTCACAGCTCTTGACACTATATAAACTAGTGGGTATTTAATTCATACTAATAAGAACATGGACAAACATTGATTAAAAAAGTAAAAGTGATGATCAATTAACACTGGAGGAACAATAAGTATTCCATAAAAAGCTTCCAGGTAATGACTGAATTAGCCCTTTTACTTGAAAGCAGCACATGAGAAAACATTAGTGGAACCACTGGACAGGGTGAAGTGTATGTCATCACAAATTTCCAAACAGGTAATTGTCCAGGGACCTTTTAAACAGGAATATGGCAAATAAAGCTTCACACAGATTATTTTTAAAACGAGCACATCAAACCAAGCTTCAGACACTCTGTTCCCTTTTCTCGAACAGTTCTTGTGCAAAATGAAGTCATGATGTACCGGTGGCTCATACCCAGGCTTCCTCTGGATCCTGTGAACTTGAACATAGACTGGAAAAAGTGCAAACCGTGGGAGACACTGCACTGGAAAGCACATCTGAGTCTCATCTCTGAGTCCGTAGGCAAGCACTTCCAGATTTCCAGTGGCTCCCGCAGCAGCATGGAGTGTACAAGACCCTACTCAGCCTCACTGCTCTTTTTCAGACTGCAGGAACAGCTCTAAAACTGGCAAGTTGCCGATTTCACAGCACAGATAATACTTGCAAAGGGCAAACAGAAGCAGTCAGCCCCAGAAGCAAATCATATAAGAAGAGAAAACAATCTAAAGGAGTTTAGGATTCTGTGATTTGTTTCTCTATAACCCACCTACAAGGTGTTTAACTGTCAAAAAACTTTAGGTACCCAGGATCTTGAAAATAATTTGGAAATTAAAGATCATACAGCTCTACCATTTAAATTCATAAAAATTAAGAATATGTCATGATGCACAGTGGACAATGAGTTACAGTAAGAGCTGCACTCAATCTAATTGTACTTTGCTGTCATGATGAGTGACAGGAGAGTCACTTCCTTGTCCTAATTTTCCTAAAAGGAAAATAAAAAAATGTGTTTGTCAGTGCAATACAAAAAAAAAAAAAAAATCATATTGCCATCTAATACTGGAATCCTTTAGATTCTCCATGCCTGTGTCTGTACTCTGCAAAGGTCTCTTGGGTCTAATTGGTTCTGTAATGTCTCCCATTACACATATTGTCATTGCATTGCTCAGGAACTATAGAACATATCATCCCACCGTAAATTCACTGTCTAAAAAAGTCTTTCCAAATCATACACATCCGACTTGTCAACTTCCCATCAGTTAGTAATCCCAACCCACTTGATTGCAGGAATAAATGTATGTCAAACATTATGTTTAAACGCAGGCCCTATAGCATGAGAAACCTCCTATTTAAATATTCATTCTGTAATTCCTGCACTAACTTGCAATAGATTTACTGCAGTATTTTCAGCTAACATATATTGCTTTTTCAAGTAATCCATGATACATACATTATTATACTCTTCTTACAGAAATATTCAAAACTTTACGCAGGCATTGTGCTTCCAATTATGGACTTTATCATGAAAATTACTAGATATTCTTCTATAATTTATCCCCAAGATACACATTCTAAGTCATGTTTTTATACAAAGTGCCTTTAGTAGGAGCACTGAAAATTGCTTTTAACAGTTTGGTCTTACTATCACCACAAATTAACAAGATGAAATCTGTCCAACAGGCAAGCAGTCCTAAACAAGAATTTAAATTACTTTTCACCAGGGGTCCTAAACCTGGAAGTTGCAGCCTCCATCCGAATAAAGACAGAAAGTCATGAACATCCTGTTCCTTCAGTATTTTTAAGCAGGAAGGAAGCCTCAGTTCACAAGTTCTTCAGGGCAGCTCTTTAGCGCTTAAAAGCTCAAAGCCATAGCTGAACCAGGGCTGTACAATGGCCTGAGTGTTAAAATAACCAACCACAATTCAAATATTATCTTTAATGCTGCAGATAGGTACTGCTGTATTCCACAATTCCACTAAAGGTTGCCTTCAGATTAATGGGAATAAATAGGTTTCCTTATACTTAATCAAGCGTCACTGGGACAGCTTGATTTAATCCCAGTAATTAAAAGAAATGGATTTACCTACTTAAATGCCAGCATATAGAAATACTGTTCTGCCTAAGTAACTTTACTATTTGCTATGATCCTCACACTACAATTACTACTTTACCAAAGTACTGGATAACTAATTCTCCTTCATCTTTGTGCTGAGACCAAAACAGGAGCCTTCAACTTCAGTGATTTTGCGGGAAAAATACGGATCTCCAAGACGAGGCAGCTGAAATGAAAAGACCTCCTCCATCTTAAAATACAATATTTTCATAACTGAAAATACCACTGTAATCCAATTATATATATTCATTGCATAGAAGGAAAGTCTACTATATCTTCATCATGACACTCCATTGTAACCAAGATATGTAGTTCTTTAGTATAATTTCATATTGAAGCTGAAGTGTTCCATTTTTTTCATCCAATTTGCAGAAATTATGTAAAGTTTCCCTATGATAAAATATAACTTTGGTACATCAGCCTAACAGAGGCTTAATTAATGGTCTCCTGGGCCTCTTTTCCACCGGAGCAGATCTGTTTAAGAGGAGTCTTAAACTTGCTTACAGAGGGGTCTTACCATGAACTGGGAATAATTCTCTATGGCTACGGCAGACATGTGCTTACACATTAGGCTTGACACTAATGTACCAGGGAAATTATTCTTCACCAGATTCCACCACCTTGAAAATTAACCGAAGGAGCCCAAGCAGACAAGTTACTATCACCAATTATTGGCATAATGGGTTCCTATCCGTGCAGAACAGATGATGTGGAGTATTCCAGCAGACCCTCTTACTGTTCATCCACATTAACGGTCAGTTGGCTACACAGGTCTTTTAGTAATGATCTAATGGGTATTGAAAAGCAGACACATTTGTGCACACAATACTCCAGACAAGGCACATTTTTAGACCACATAAGTGTTACTCACTTTTCTTAACTAAACCAGCATGTGGCAAAATACAGGCTGAAGATAAAATCTTCCATTGTAACCGAGGAACTCTTATGTGCATCTTACAATCTGCTTAGAAAAATTTTAATCAGGTGGGCAGAAAAAGTGAAAGGTCTGCAGACTGGGAAAACGTATTTGTACCAGTAACACCCTGCACAGGACCACAGATTATTTTCACAGTGACTCCTGCACCTACACAGAGCTCACTGCAACGCTGGAACCTACGAGCCCCAAATCACACTCCTTAAGTTTTCAGGGCCCACTTGAGTTAGATCATGAGTTTAATCTACAGGAAAAAGTATCCTGAGTTTTGTGCTATGGTCTCAGGTGGAACCAGCCTCTGAACTCTGGGGAATAATTTCTACAGAAGAGTCTGGTTCTTTGAAACCCATTTCAGATATAACCAATGATTTTTAAGGCAAGTCATGAACAGTTAAGTTTTGATACACGCTCTCTTCAAGCTGGCCCAGGAGCACACTGGACCCCGGGATGACGCAGGTCACAGACACGGCTGGGCCCTGCGCGGGCAGTTTTGAAGGCGTGACTGTTCCGGAGGCCGGAAAAATCACCGAGAGGCACGAAGAGTATGAAAACACGCGTTCATGGGCGCGCCGGTGCCCACGGCGGGCTGGGGCAGCACCGGGACGGGGGGTGCCGGCAGGACCTCCCCTCCTGCCGCCTCCCGGCCTCGCTCCCCGCCGCCCCCCGGGCGGCGTGTCCGGGGGCGGTGTGTCCCGGGCCGCTGTGTCCCGGGGCCGCTGTGTCCCGGGGCCGCTGTGTCCCGGGGTCGCTGTGTCCCGGGGTCGCTGTGTCCCGGGGTCGCTGTGTCCCGGGGCCGCTGTGTCCCGGGGCCGCTGTGTCCCGGGGGCGGTGTGTCCCGGGGCCGCTGTGTCCCGGGGCCGCTGTGTCCCGGGCCGCTGTGTCCCGGGGGGCGCGGCCCCGGCCCGGGGGTCTCCGGGGGTCTCCGGGTGCCCCGGCCCGCCTCGCCCGCCGCCCGTGACGTCACGTGGCCACGTGCCCTCCCCCGCCCCGGGCCCCCCCGGGCCCGGCCCGCGCCCCCCGCCCCCCGCGCCCCGCGCCCCCCGGCCCGGCCCCGGTGCCCTCTTTACCTTCTCGTGCTCCCGGCGGAGCCGCCCCAGCAGCGCGGGGCTCAGCGGCGAGGCGCCGCCGCCGGGGGCCTCCATGCGGGCTGGGCCGCGCCGGCGGTCTCCGGGGGAGCGGGGAAAGGGGGGCGAGGGAAAGCGGCCGGGCTGGGCCGATCTCCTCAGCAGGGCGAATGAGTCCTATAAAAATGTTTGTGCAGGGCGAAGCGCCGGCTCCAGAGCCGCATCCACGCGGGGGCCGCCGCCGCCTGGGCCCGGGGCGCCGCCGCTGCCGGGGGAAGAAGCATCTCAGTGTCGCATTCTGGGCCGCGCCGCCGCCGCCTGGGCCCGGCTCCCGCTGCGCCGGGGGAGCGCCGGGGGAGAGCCGGCCGTGGGTGCCGGCGGTGGGTCCGGCCGCGCCGCCGCCCGCCCGCCTGCTGCACTCTGGGTACGCGCCCGCGGCCCGCGGGAGGCACCCGGCTGCGAGCCGCGAGAGGCGGGCGCTCCACACCCCCTGCCCGGCCCGGCCCCCGCGCCGGGGTCCGGCACCCCCCGGAGCTGCCTGGCAGCCTGGGCCGCCCCGGTGCCCCCGGGCCCGGTGCTCGGGAGCGCAGGCCCCGGGCGCCAAGGCCTCGGCATCAGAAAGCGAAGCAGCGGCTGTAAGGCGCTCAGATGGGCCTGCACTAATTACGGATCGACCGACGGACAGAGCCGCGTGTCCTTTGTAACTGCGAGGTGCTGTCACAGTAACTGCCCTCGGGATGCCGGCTCTGGGGAGTGTGTGTGCACTGGCAGGGCGGCTGGCTGTGAACAATCATAGAATCATAGAAAGGACCTTAAAGATCGAAGCATCAAGATTAGAAGAGACCTTCAAGATGATTGAGTCCAACCACCCACTCAGCACTACCCCTGTAACCCCTAAACCACATTGCCCAGTGCCAGACACCTCTTAAACACCTCCAGGGATGGTGACTTCCATCACATCCCTGGGCAGCCCATTCCAGTGCCTGACCATCCAAACAGTGACAAAAGCTTTCTTAAATTTCTAATCCAAGTCCCCACATCCCCCATGCCGTGGGCAAAGACACCTTCTGCTAGACCAGGTTGCTCAGAGCTCTGTCCAACCTGGCCTTGAATGCTTCAAGGAATGTCCCATCCCAACCTCTCCCGGCAACCTTTACCAGGGCTTCACCACCCTCACAGGGAAGAATTTCTTCCTAGTATCTAACCTAAATTTCCCCTCTTTCAATTTTTACCCCTTATGCCTTGTCCTAGCTCTACAGAGGGCTGCCATGACCTGGCAGATTGCAAAGTATTCATTAAAATCACTTAGAGCAGCACTCGGGCTTGCCTACACGGCAAACTCACTGCATGGGAAGCGAGTGGTGTACAGCCACCCTTGGAATACCACAGAGTAATTTATGTGCAGTAAATTCACTAGCTAATTCTGTGAATGCCATTAGACACCTCCAGCGGAACACGTTGGTGCTGGAAGGGAGTCACGCTTTAACAGCGTGCTGGATGGCAGTGCTGCTGAAGGCCTGAGCAGCTTCTCGTGGTGCTTGATGCTACCCTAGCAGGTGTGTTTCACCTTGTACACTCCAAACACCACAGAGGTGTGTTCAGTCATAGACCTTGTGTTTAGTGCTGAACCTTTCCCTTGAGTGAATGGGGGTTTCTGTTGTTTTATATTTGCCAGTAGAGTTGAGGGGCTCATACTGTCTCCCCCCACAGAGGGATTAGTTAGTAAGGCATAAGATGGAGGTACAAGGGGGCATCATGCCTACATTTAGATCAAGGGTCTCCCTCTCCTGCCAAAAATCAACACTTCCTTTCCACGAGCAGAGCTAACCCTGTACATACCACAAAACAACTGTTTGTGTTATACACATGACACAGAAAGTGCTGTGCACTTTTCTAAATCCATGCTCCCATCCCCTTTGAAGAGCTTGTTAAAGCTCTACAGATGAGGAATTTAGAAACAATTTTCAAAGCACGGTTACTCAAGCTGGAAGTTAGCTTTTAGCCAGACTTTAATACAGCTTCCAATATTGCAAATAAAAATTTGCAACTGCAGCTGGGTAGTTTGGTTTTTGAAATAACTACATCCATAATCTTCAAGAATAATTGAAATTTAGCTAAAATCTCTGGCACGTATTTGTCACTGAGGGAGGGATTCTGGATCCTTTAAACAGACAAGAGACATCTATAGATTGTTATTAGGAAACGGCTCACCAGCAAAAGGATATCTCGAGTTTAAAGAGGTTATAAGAATCTTGCAGTCCTTCTAAATGCCCGTTGTAAGTAATTCCCTTTCAGCCTGCTCTGAACTTCACTTCAGTGCTCACAGAGGAAATACTACAAATACAGGTCATTTTTAAATGCTGTGATTGATCCCATTTTATCTCAACTCCACTGGAGAATAAAACAGATGTACAATATAAAGATACAGTATCTTATTTGAGATTTTAATTTTTTGCCTTACTTTAAAAAGTCTTAAGTAAGAAGCGGAGCCGCAAAGGGGAATTTTGTATCACAAGACACTATTTTCTAAATAGAATGTAAAGACATGCAGTCATTTCTCGTGGTTCCTCTTCCAAAGACTTCACCATTTCCTGTGCCCTGAGTACACCATTTAGTCGCTGAATGCGTTGGGTTGAAGGCCTCTGACAGATCCAAAATGAGAGGCTACATCATTACCAGAGTAATGACTGCTTGCATTTGGTTGTACTGATGATAGTATGGAATAGTTTACGGCATCCTTTTGTACATTTTGTTTTTCATCTGCCAACGAAGAAATGTTCTAATAGTGACAAACAGATGGGGCACAGCATTTGCCAAAGATGAGCATGAAGCCTTTCTCACATTCTTTTGCACTTACAACCTGTACAAAACCACTGTCACCAGTGAAACTCTATGGATTATAAAATAAATCAAATTGAAATTTGGCCTTCTAAGCTGCAGATTTTTGTTTACTTGTTTATTGCATCAAATCTTTAGATGCCCTACCAGATGATTTTCATAAAACCTTGGAGAAAACTCTGGAGGGCTCTCTGTAATTAAGTGAGGGAAAGGCAAATAAGCAAAGCTTACATGTTCTCTTCCAAGTGGCTGGCTTAGCCACTCATGGCTCAGCAGACATGCCCATACTGTAGCTAAAGACAGGGCTGCTGGCAGAGCTCCTTCCAAACCCTAAGCTGGCTAAATTGGATAAACTTTTAGAGTGAGAAAACAGTGTCATGTTTTCAGTTTTGGTATGAACAGGTCAGCTGTACCTGTGAGAGGAGGGGATTAGAAGCAAAGTTTTGGAGAGGTCAAGTTAAGTTTGCAGCAGAAAACCTCACACCAGGGCTCTGGCTCAAAGGCATTCTCCTTTGGCAAAGAAGTCTGTGCCTTCTTCCATGCTCATTAAAAGTCATTCACCACCACTCTGCAAAGACAGCATTCACAAGGGAAGAGGAAAACAAGGAGAGGACAAAAAGAGGAGACATGGGAGAAAATGCCCCAGCCAGTCTTTCTGCTGAGAGAAACAAAACTGAATCCATGATCCCTCTGTTTTGCAAAACCAGAGGCTTAGATCTAAAAACATGGATTGCAACAAAAAGATATGGATGAAGACAAGAGGGTTAAGAAGCTTTGGAGCTCGCACATGTGTGCAAATACATACAGAGCTGTGCTAAGAACAGTTGTGTGGGATTGGCTGGAAAATGGGTACAGGGGAAAAGCAACAAGAAGGAGCTCATCATTATCAAGTGGGAGAAGAAGTTATCCTGTGACAGAGCTTCCGTGAGAGGAATGCATCTTTGGAAAGCAAGATGTGGCCCACATGGTCAGAGATGTGACCACCTCTGTTGTCAGCACATGGAGGCAGTTTGATAACAGGAACAGTGAATGAACTGCCCAGGCCATCAGCAGGCTTTAGGGAAATTTCATACTCTATCTTCTGTCATGAAAAGCACATGCTAGAACTGTTGGAAAAAAACCCAAACCAGCATCCTCTTGTTAAAGCTAACTCATAATCAAAATACCGTAAGACCAAGTCCACCTTAGAAGTCTATATATTATTCTGGCTGCAACACTCACCCTGCATGCTTATTATGAACTTTTAGTGATTCTTAAATTCCTGTAAAAGATTAAAAGCCTTTCCTTGTTGCTGTGACTTGCCAGGAGGATAAGTGCCCCAGCAAATATTTAAGAATAATTGTCTCCACTCTGCCAACAATAATTGAATATTTTTTCTATCCAAAAGTTTTATTCTGAACAAGACCACTATTAACTTTTCTAATGAATGTTCTTTATGTTGCAGATAGGTCCTTTTGGGCCTTGCTGTTACAAAAAAAAATTATGGCCATGAGTCCCCCTCCTTTGGTAAAGCAGGAATGCAAGCCAGCTCCACTAGATCTTAGAGGAGTGAAGCTCTGCAATGCTTGCAGAACCATGGTCAAAGCCTGCATTTCCTTCAGTTTAATCAGCCTGAAACAGCCAGTATTTTTGTTCAGATGATGACAATGGAGTCAAACTACTAGACACCTTTCATTGTCCAGACATAGAGCAAGTAAGATTTTTATATGGTTGTTGGTCTGAAACATCATGGTACTGACATTAGTGCCTTCCTCTCTCCTGTCTTTTCTCATTAGAGAAAGGTGAGAGGCTTCAGGGATGACACCAACATGCTACTCATTTTTGGTTACATGCTTAACTCATGCTTGAAATGTAAGTTAAGAGGCACTAGGTGACAGCTAAATATTTATGTGCTCTCTGTCAGTAACTTGGCCTCTCCCTTGCTATCCATCCACACAACTATGCCATGTTTAACATTCTGATATCTGAGAACCATCAAACTGATGTTACCCTTGGTCCAGTTTTTGGTCAGGATTATGTACTAAGTAGGTTGGTGTTCATTTGTCTCTGCAGGGAGCACAAAGGGCCTAATTTTCTGTTACATTATGGTTGAAGGTACTGGACCTTAAAGTCCATCAATACAGTGTGTTGTGTTTCTACATTGGTAGTAATGATGAAGAGTCTGAAACGGTGTATTGGATTCAGCCAGGATACAGAAAATTGTCAGAAATCACCCATAGTTATGTAGACACACATACACATTGCCACACATCTAGGAGATGCTAATTAAGAAAAGCTGGGACAGACCGTAAGGTTCCTGGTGAGACCATCTATTGAAATCATATTTTTCCTGATAAAAAAGGCATCTATGTAAAATATATATAAGGCAGGATAACCAGCTATTAGTGTGCATTATGCTTTAACCTTATTGTGTGTTTGCTAATAATAACAACATAGCTTATTTTCATGTTACTATCATGCAATAAAGTTCTGGGCCCCTCGCAGGAACACAGCTGACTGTAGTCTAGCTGCTATTCTGTGAGTACTGTCATGGTTGGTTTAGTACATGAAACTTGGATGCTTTATTTGTATGCTTTGTAGTTGCTTCTGCCATCTTTGATTAGTATCACCTAGAAATCCCAGCTTTTCTGCATGTAGTCACACCCAAGAGGAAAGCCTGACTCGGAAAAGATTAGTGTCACTTTGCTTTTTCCCCTCATCTTTTCCCTGTAAAGGAGGAGAGCTTTCTGATCATGGCAGTGTATCGGTAAAGATAGCCTAGATACCAAATACCTTAAGGGCCTCGATCTCCTCTCATATGTCCCAGAATTTAAAATGAAATAACTCTTTCAGTTGACTTCAGTGGCAGTTTATACCTGCATTAGTGAAAGGAGAATCAAGTTCTGAGGTTTGTATGAAGGATACTGTGAAATTTGTTCTTTTAGCTTGTTAAACAGACAGTAACAAATGCACATTTCCATTAACAAGAAGATTGTGACGTTAAAGATGTCTGTCTTTCTCCCAAACTATTTACTCCTGTATGTGGATACAAAAATGCTGCTAGCAAGGATTTTCTTGCTATTTTCTAAGCCTGTGAGAGACTTTTCTCTCTCACAGAAGAGGTAGCAGAGTTACGTAAACAACCAAATACCTGCAACCTTGAAAAGTCTTGTTTATAGTAGAGTAGAAAGATATTTTGACAATGGATGTTTTAGGATTTTAGCCAATCACCCCCAAGGGGATCCTTTGTCCAATTAGACTATGAAGAAAAAAGTCTATAAAAGAGTTTGAAAAATAATTAAATAAATCAATCTTGCTGCACAATTCCTGCCTGCTGGGTCTTCTCTCCTCCTCCCTATGGCTGTGGGACACGGTGATATACCTTAGGGCATTTTTTTATTTTTTAATGCCTGTACCCATATGCTAAGGTGGTGATGAGCGTGGCAGTGTGAGAGCAGCCCTTGTGCAGACCCAAGGGGCAGATTTAGAGGTCTCCCACACCACGAATGTGCCACTTCTTTTCTGATGCTTGGGTCCCTAACTCTCTTCAATGTAGCAACTGTCAAACAAGCACACACAAACCAAAGCCGGTAGCACATAAAGTTTGTAAGAAAGCAAAGCCTGCACTTCACTTTTGCCGGCTGAAACCAGGCTGCCAGACCTTGGTCCACAACAGTGTGTTTAATATAGGTCTTGCATCAGGTCCAGCACGAGCCGGCTGGGCCAGGGCCACAGAGAATTCTCAACCAGAAGTGACCTTGTTAAATACTCTTTACTGGGTATGTTTATCTGCCCATTATTGATCAAGGGCAGGTTATACGCCATTATTTTTGCTATAGCACAAGCAGCCAGTTTGACACTGTTAATGTGTGAGAAAACTCTTCCTCTAGTTTCCAGTTTGCAGTGGAAGGGGAGGGGTACCTGCTAAGTATTCCCACTGCCTTCTTTCCAAGGGATCAAGGGGCATTTCTCCAAGTAAGTGGATTCTCACCTCTACAATGCAGCAAGCCAGCACAGAAGCCCTAAACTGCTTCCCAAATTTTTTACCTGAGTTTCTGTGGCTGAACTAAAGCTTGTAACTACAAAGGTTGGGTTTATCATTACTTTCAATTAATAACTTTGTCTATCCTTTTAATTGTAATTTCTTATTCACTTCAGAGAACTATTTACATATATTTACATATATTTACTTATACACTTTAACAAATGTACTCATATTAAAACAGGGCATTTCCCTGACAAGCTTAAACCTGTTTCCCTATCATTCAACTTCCCTTTCATTTCACCTTTTGTTTTGTTTCTTGGCATTTTTCTACTTTAAAACACTGCATTTTGTTGCTAAAGACGCCTTTGGTTTTCAGATATCCTGCGGATTTTGTTTAATTCCTCTCAGTAAAATGGCAAATGATATTGAGCGTTACATTAATTTTTTAACAAAACAACTGGGATGGGAATATGACAAACTGAAGGAAGCCAGAAGCCATGGTCCTCTACTTCTGCTGCTACAAACCAAAAGCATATTACAATTCATTCCTGCAAGTCCTTTCTTAAGCATGTAATCCCAATTACGGACACAGTCCTTGTGGCTTCAGGGAAAGTAACTTCCTGATCACAGATCTCCCTAAGGGAGAAAAATTCATTGAGTTGTCTAAGAAAGAGTTTCTCTGGAAGCTGTAGACTGAGGAGAGTCATAGCACGACTGGAACTCTTTTTTGCATAACCAGATCAAATCTGGCCTTGGTAATAGTGAGAAATTATTACCATCTGAATTCTAATCCATGGCATATGCAGTTGGGGCTGGGTGGTCTCATTATAACTTCTAGGAGAGCAAACCTCATCTCGTAAACCACCACTGCAGGTGGCACTTCAAATGGAGGTCTGTAGGCTCAGTGGTGTAACTCCACTTCTCTGTGGGTTCTTCACAGAGCATTTTTAGCAAAGGAAATGCAACAAAGTCAGTTGTCTTCATATTTTCTGACCCCTGAAGATTTCCACTAGATGTTTATGATCATTATTTAGGGAAAGGAAAAAAATCAACTTTAAGTGCATATTTTCTGTTGAGTGATGTAAACTACAAATGCTTAAGCAAACATCAGTAAGATGACCCCAACCCTTAAGGCAAGCAACCATGGGCCCTGGAGAGGGGAATGCTTCCAAAAGATGCAGTGTGTGTTTTCAGGACACATGTATGAATAAAACCAATTTTATAAAACACAACAAATCAGGATTCATTAGACTCCTATGCTAAAGACAAGTAGGTATTTTCATATCCTTTGGCACATTGAATGTAATTGACCTTGTTGACTAATAGTTTTGGAGACATTCAAAGTATTTTAATCAACCTGAACTGGGCTCCATATCAATTTACATGAAGAGCCCTAACTGGTTTCTGTTTACTCGCATTTATTGGGTTCCATTGCAAGGAAGGTCCTGCTTGCCCATCTAACCACACTTTCTCTTTCTACCTCCATGCAAACCTGGTCCACTCTGCCCCAGCAACAGCTGGCAGGCATCCTTGAGTGGCATCCCCGTGGTTTAAAATTTGCATGCAAAATTATAGCTGGCCCAAAAGCAAGTTCAAAACATCATCACCCATGGTGGCAGGACTGGAAGGGCAGCACTTCTGAACACCCCCTCAACAAGACATTTGATCAGTGGTGGCAGCTCAGTGAAGAGCAGATGCAGCAACGTTTGCCATCCTCAGGGACAAAGAAGGTAGGGCTGCTTGTGCATGAAGAGCCCCCACTTTGGGCCAGACATGTTTGCTCTTGGCTAAAAAACAGGGTTTTGACATGAGACAGTCTTGATGGGGAAGTTGCTGCTAAGGCACAAAAGTGATGCTGGAGAACCAAAGACATTATTGCCGCTCAGTGAAGAGCAGATACTACTTTTACATTTGATTTCAATGTATTTTGAATTTATTTGTTTTCAAAAGCATCTAGAATTTAGGAGATGTGTATACATATATAATAAATCAGAATAAGTGAGGAAGTGACAGCATAAAGAACTGAAGACTTTGAATAATATGTTTCATTTTAAAATTACAAGAGCATAAATGCACAAAATCTTAGAGGCCTCCATCCAACAAAGCACTTACATGTATACTTAATTTTAAGTCTCCCTGCAGTCACGCTTTGCTGAATTGAGGCATAATAATGGTAAACTTCTAGGCCAAATTCTGGACTGGATTCAGTAGATGCAGATGTCTTTAAAAGGAAACAATATGTATATGTAGAAAGCACATCTCTAGACACGCATGCCTGATCGCTTGCATTCATGTTCAGAAACTGTCAAGCGCAGGAACATTTGTTTCCCCTGATTTAAAATACTTGCCTTGTTTGACACAGAGCCACTTTGCCAGCAGAAAAAATGATCTCTGCCCAGAAGACCTTACAGTCTGAAATTTGGACAGATGAATAGCAGGTAAAATATAGAAAAGGATGAGAACAGAGGAGAGCTGAAGTAATAGGCTCACATGGTTATTCATTATAGACATGTGCATTCCGTCATTGCCAAGTTATAAGTTTTAAATATAGAAGTTTACTTTTATGTACAAGTAATAATTATTAACAGAACACAAATCTTAGGGGGCTCTACAGATCATTTTGACAATCCAGAGTGAATGGGAGTTTTGCCACTCATTTCAATAGAGTCAGGCTTTTATTCTGAGACTCTGCTTTAACCCATATGTCCCCAAAAGAGTACACACAAAAACCTTTACAGCCCAACCAGCTCTGCCCTGACCTATAGAGCCTGGAAACCTGGGTGCAAACATCTGGCAACTCCCAACTCTCAGAAAGAGGAAGTGTCATTCATCACACATCTGTAATAAACAGCAGCACGCCAAGCAGCAACAAACCTTCTCCAGCCTTTCTTTACAGCCAAGCCTCACAATTAACCTTCTGTCATCCAGGGGCCAAGTAGGAGAGACTCTCACAGGAGAGGACTTGCTCCACAGTACCTCAACCTGCAATTCTGCTGTGCTTTTCCGAGATGAAAGGGGAAGCACTCGGTATAAAAGTGCTGGGGAGGAATGGTCTGTGCACATGGCCGTGCTCACGGCTCCCACCCCCTCCTGCAGCCCTGGGAGCTCCTAACGCCTCATACCCCCAGCTCCCATAGGAAAAGGGATTTAAAACTGTCAGGCAGCAGCTTTCACTATTAACTTTCAGTTTTTAAACAGCTGAGACTTAGAGGCTTTGAGGAAATCTGGGTCCAATTTTTATTTTTAGATAAACTGCCAGGGAAATAAATCACACAATAATGATTTTCAGTAATTTTTATAGGAGAACTGACAACTCACTGTGGTGACTCAGTATTTGCAGAGTACTCTACAATATTGTATAAGCACTTTAATTTCACCCATGATTGAAAGAATTCAAGGGGTCTGGGCTTTGTTCCTTTAGCACTTTGGAGGTGCTTCAGCATGAGGTGGGAAGAAGGTAACAAACTTTGGAAGGAGAAACTTTGTCCATCTTGTTACAGTAGATAGTTTCAAGAATCATGCAGTTATATGAAATTAACATTTCTTCTACTATTTCAGAACTTTCACCTCACCTAAGACAAATAAAATTCAGTTATTACAGAGATGGAAACTAACCTTAATAAAGTCACCGGTAAGATTGGAGTAATACAGGGATTGGCCATGCTCTTGCCCTGTTTCAGTGAGTCTGTTGGGGAGGAAAGCTTTCCAGAAAGATGATTCTGATAAGCAAAATATCTTTGTAGTACTAGCAAAGAAAAGCCCTAAAAAGTGAGGTTTTTTCCTTTGCAAGTTTGGTTTTGCTCCTCTTTTTTTTTTTTTTTTTTTTGGGGGGGGGGGTGGGGAGGAGAGAGGGTTTTTTGGTTTTGTTTGGGTGTTACTAAACTTCTCTCAAAAAAATACCAGTAACACCCACATCTTAAAGTCAAAGAGGAGGCTCTGACACCCGTCTAAACCAAGGCACAGGCTCCTTGGGCTCTGAGTAAAGAAGCTGGCATTAGTTCAGTGACTTCAACCTGGCTCCACGTTGTCTGAAGGGCCCTTTCACAGGGAAGTTAATGCAGTATCTTGGCCTGAATTACCTCCTTTTTATCACTACCTCCATGCTATTTAGATATAGATTTTTTAGTTAAATGTACTTGTGAAATTTTAGTGTTCTTTTGAAACACTGATGAATTCAAATACCACTATATGTAGCATGCTGGGTCCAAAGAGTCACACAGTGGGAGTAAAGCTGTACTCAAGCCATGCTGAAGTAGTTTAGCTGGAGCAGAAGAGTTTTGTTTTTTCACTACAGGCATGATGTAATAACCACCCAGCTGATAAGCTTTAACTAATTTGCAGTTTCCCATTTATTCTTATAAAACACTGCAGTAAGCTATGGTTGGAGTGGGTCTTCCCCCAGATTCCATACACTGTGAACTGGTTTTCTCCCTGCCACATGTTCAGCACGCCCAGACACTCAGCTGTCTGCGTGAGACAGGCATGCCCTTGTCCGAGGGGTTGCACAGACAGTCACAGTCCCCTGGGCACAGGCCAGGCTGAAGGCAGCCACTGCCAAGTACACACAGCTGCAGTGCATTTGAAGTGTTGCACAAACTCAGACTTTGGAGAGAACTAACTCTTAATGTAGCAATAATAGGAGCAACAAGATATTATGTGAATGAGAGGAAACTGGATTCTTTACTTGCAAGTGTTCTTCTGGTTGGGATGATGGTTTGTTATGCAACTGAAATGTGAGAAAAAACAAGGAACCAGTAATTTCCTCTTGCACTCACAAGACAACACCAAATATTTGCTGCAGTTCAATTATGATGGACAAGGAAGTATAATGCGTAGGTTTGGTGATGTCAAGGCAAGAAAGGATTATTAGATCAGCTACCCCACCTTGCACAGCAAAACCTCCTAGACCACCAAAATAGCTTTGCATTAATACTTTAGACTTTGATTAACAGTTTCTAAGTAACTAAATGATGCTGTTCAGAGACACTTTGTGATAGTCTGAAGACCACCAAGACAGGCAGAACCCATCATGAAACCCAGCGGAGTTCCAGCAGGCACTTTGAAACAGCAGCTTTATTTCCACTTCAGTTTACAGACATTGGTTCTTCCAACACATTTCCCTGCTAGCTGAAAAAGCTCCCTGGTACCCTGTATTTTCTTCCCATGAAGGTGCTTATACATTATAATTGAGTCACTTCTCAATCTTCTTTTTATAATGAAAGATAGAATAAAACAGCCTGCAGCCTTTAGAGCATAGGCAGCTTTCCAGAAGAGTTTATGAAGGAGTAGAGGAAGTCTTAATTTTCCTATTTACAATACAGTATCAGTCATCTCCCTTTCCAAACTTGCCAGAAGCTTTTGATTCCTTTTGGAAAAAGCTGTATACTCTCACATTAAAAAGCATGTAAGCATGTATCAGCTCAGATAGCCCTTGGTCCCTCAGCCTGTTTTTGTGGACATGAGCACTATTTATGACAAACCAATTTGGACTTGCATGGCAGGTAAAAATGTAAATCTTGTGTAAAGCTAAGGCTCTAGTGCTACTTTTAACATCAGCTTTTATTTCACTGAAGTATTTTCTTTTCATAGAAGTGGATTTCAACTAATCTTACACTGATTTGAGAAAACCCTTTGCAGATCCCAGTGTCATTACAGACTGTTTGCAAGAGCTTGCTACTGATTGCTGCCAGCACCATTGTCAGTGGACAGGGGCTGCCCAGAGCCCTGACACAGAGCTAGTTTCTGAACACAAGAACCAACGTGCTTTGGTTGGTTTCTAGCATAAGCACCTGTGTATGGTCTCATTATTAAAGAAGGAATCAGTGTGGAAAAGCAAGTTTCACCTCTGGTGGCACATGTAGCATGCCCCAAGAGCTGTGCCTCAGCCACTCCTCTGGGAGCCATCGGGGTGGCACAGCTGCACAGACCTGCTCCCAGCCAGGTGTGGCCAGGTGGCCCCTCCACAGCAACCTGCTCCTGTGATGGTTACACAAATCCATCCCTGCCCTTGCCGGTGCCCATTGGTGGCCCAGCCCCTGGAGCTATACCCAACAGCTCCCTGTGAAAGTCATGCTGTCCCATTCCTGCTTCACTGCCTGTGGCAGCAGCTCTCCTTGCTCATCACTGGAGACCCATTTCCATGAAATCTAGCAGGGGAGGCTCCCCAGTCCCCTTGCCAGCCGTGCACCGGACCATGCAGAAGGCACGTGCCTGAGCCGCTGGTGCTTGTGGCTTGTAGGAGGAAAACGCTGCTCAGTTCCCTGACACAGCACAGCCGCTGGCACTGATAGCGTCACAAATCCTGTCAGGGCTTCCCTGTCTGGCACTAAAACCATACCTATTATTTATGGATACCCCTTTTTAAAATTAGATGATTACAAATTAGAAAATACATGTCCTTAAATCTGAAAGTGGAAAGAGGGGTTATAAATATGCTAAGTCATTCTTTTATGTGACCTGAATAATTATGGAAACTGTAAGAGTTGCAATTTAAAAGGATTTTCAAAACACATCCTCTTTCAAAAGATACATCAGTAGAAGGTCATCTGTGACCCCTGCATTGCGTGAATTTTCTGATGGACTAGAGAGAACTAAAATAAGATGACAGCTGCCCTCTCATAATTAGCGAGTAGGAGGCTGAAACAAACTGAAACCCACTCAAAATATCAATATCAAAGTACACACAAATGAATCAGCATGAAGATAACCACTGTGCTTAAAACTCTCTGAGATGCTGTACCGGGCTTAAAGGAAGATGCTGATTTTTAATGCAGAAACAATACATCTATAATTATTATAGACTACAATTATTGTAGCAGCATATGCAAATCTTGCACTGTGCAGCCTGAGACCAGACTGAGCACACAGACGAGTTTGTGCAGCCGTGGTAATCACAACACAAGCGGAGAGAAACCCGCACATGCACGTCCGACTTCCCATATTTGGGAGCCCGCAGATCCACCCTTCTGTCCTATTAACCATGTGCCCATCAGCCTCATGTCAGAGCAACATTCAGATATTCAGAAATCAGGACTGTCAGCTCTAATGGTAAGGGACAAGTCCCATTGTCTTCTGGCATATCACATTTTCTTTGAAATTACTTGTCCTAGATTTTTAGATTAAAAATAACGAGTATATAATTCATATATATCACATAAATTTTATATTAAAAAAAACTTAAAACCATACCTACACTACTTTAGTACCTGACTTGTATATTTATGTGACTATTGTTAGAAGTGACTAATTGGGTTTGATTAGCTTCATCATTAATATTCTGTCCATAATTTAACATGCTTCAATAAAATACCCTAAAGCAGTATAATGATTAGATTTCAGGAATATGTGTTTTGCAATTAAGTTGCTCTTGATTTTGATATGCAGATTAAGAAATGGTGGTCTCATTTAAAAAAAACTGCCCTTATTAACTCAGCAGTATACTCTGAAGATTAGGTAAGAAATCCAAGATTTTCTCTTTGTATATGCTAGTTAAAATGTATTTCAATCAAGCATATGTGGGCAAATCAGATTTGATTAGTTTAAGTTCACAGTCATTCTATCTAAATGAATAATGTGTCACCTAACATTGCAAAAATTTGATTAATAGTTTATCAGTTAATTAAAAATGGGGTTTAATTTTTCTTTTTTAGGAAAATGCAAGGTAGATATTCCTTGTCTTCATCATAAATGCAAATTATTTCAGCTTGAATCTATTGTTCCTTGCTCGCTTCTTAGCCAACTGGCAAGAAAATAAAGCTTTTAAAACCATCTCTTTTAGAGAAGCAGTAAAACTTTGTTTGCTTACACATATGGCTGCCAGTTGTCTAAGTTTGAGTGGGATAATTCCTGTACATCCTTATTCCTCCCCCAAACTCTGCAGGGACTTTTTGGAGATTGCCTTGGACTGTCTTTGCTGCATCTCACAGCAGGTCCAGAAGGACTCTGAGTGAGGAGTCCAGGTAAGACCCACCGAAGGGTTCAGGGAGAAGAGAGGAGATTCCAGCCACGCTGGGGAAAAAAAGGGAGAAGCCGGGGGGACAGGCAGCCCTAGCCAGCCCCAAGAGGGGAGCACCACAGCCATGGGCAGCCCTTGGTGACTCCTGTTAGCCAGCAAGGGTGCCAGGCCTCCCTCTGCAGCAGCAGCTCCACAGCGCCAGCAGCCCATCCCAAACCCATCAGCCCATCACAAAGCCAGAGGGCTCAGGAAGGGAGTGGCAGGCAGGGCTCCAGCCAGGTTGGGTGTCTGAGCACAGCTGCGTGCTGTGTGTATAGACACAGATATACAGCAGCATGTGTGCATATCTATGTCTTGCTTGATTATGTATCGAATACAGACTATTGTACAGAGAGGAGAGCAGGATGAAGCTCTCAGTGGTATGTGTATTTGTGCAAGTGCTGTGTATCCCCGGCTGTGTGCATATATATATTTATGTATATCTTTGTGGTGCATGCATTTGCCTGCTGTAAATATATCTTCAGCCTTGCTGCTGGTTGGACCTGAGAACATGAAGCTGAAACAGCTTCACCTCTCTCAGGCTCTCAGATCCCGCTTGACATGTTTTCCTCCAACAATACGTATGCAGAACGGCTTGGAAAGGAAGCGGGGGGAAACATCCTCCATCTAAGAAGCTTTGAAAGTTATTTACAAACACTAAGAAAATGGCAGTGCTACAAAAAGAAACAAATCTGAAAAGTCAAAAACTGGGAAAACAAAAAACTGGTTTCCTTTAAGACCTCAATTAAGATATTTGGTGCAGCCACATCATATAGCTTTAATTATATTCTCTCATGTTATACTTTCTACATGATTTTACATTATCCAGTGCACAGCATGAATAGCACTCTCTGAATTAGCAAGTGTGAAATATGTACATCTACACATGACATTACCCAAGTACACAATTTAAGATGCTTAGCAGAGCCTCCCCTGAAGATGCTCCTGCAAGTCCCCGTGATACCCTAAGGAAAACAGCCAGGATTTTGGCAAGGAACATAGCACAGCCTTCACACTGCAGGAAAGTGTCACAGGAGGTGCCTCTCATCACTCTAAGTGTGGGACTGCTACTCAGAGCAGCCTGTGTGCTCCCTGCAAGCATCACCATCAGAGCAGGTGAGATGGGCAGGATAGTGCTTTCTCTGGTAACTGTTCAGCAACAACCGAGAAAATTTGCCTGCTTTTCTTCAAGAAGTCTGTTCCTTTTTTTTTTTTTTTCCGTTGAATTTTAATGTTAAAACCAGTCCAGAATATTAAAACTACCTTCTCTTAAACAGTTGAACGAACTCCTCATGCACCCAAGTTCCTTGCTTCTCCCCTCCAGCACTGTCCTCCCTCTGGCTCATACACACCACCTCCAGTGCTCCAGGAATCCAGACTGTTCCACCCTGTTTTCATCCACTCAAACATTTCTACATCCTTTTCAATCTGTGCAAATCAAACCTCTTATTTTAGTCCTTTTATCACTAACTCTTCTGTTTCCCTGTCACCTGTGCTTTGTATCTTTATTTTCCTGTATAAGGCAGCCTCACAGAAATTACTGGAAAAACTCCTTCTCTCCATAGCCACTATTGCTGCCACATCAGGAAGAAATCAGCTACTTAATTACAGCGTATGAGACAGATAAAATGCCAATTTTGCCTCCTATTTATAATGATCACTTAATTTTGCAGGCACCCCACAAAGAGCAGAATCTGCATGCTGGTCCCTCGTATTTTCATATTGTTATTGATAATCTGAGCATGAGGGGGGTGAAAGACAGAAGAGATCATATTTGCTGCTGTACAGCTCTACACTAGCTATCATAACTGTAGCACAATAATCCTATTTGTGTGCAACTAAATGTATCTATATTAATCAGTCATACAATTTTTGAGGTTAGAAAGGACCTTTAACCATAACCCAGCGCTAACAAGCCCACAGCCCACCACTGAGCCATGTCCCTTAGGGCCACATCTACACATCCTTTAAACCCATCCAGGGGTGGCAACTGTACCAGCCTGGTACAGTGCCTGACCACCCTTCAGTGAAGAAATCTTTCCCTATATCCAACCTAAAGCTACCCTGGTCCAACTTGAGGCCATTTCTTCTTGTTGTTTTGCTTGTTCCCCAGGAGCAGAGCCTGACCCCCACCTGGCTGCACCCTCCTGTCAGGGAGTTGTAGAGAGCGATAGGGTCCCCCCTGAGGCTCCTCCAGGCTGAGCCCCCCCCCCAGATGCTCCTCATAAAGGCTTGTGCTCTGGGGGACAATCACTGCCCTGGTCCTGCTGGCCACACTACTGCTGGTACAGGCCAGGGGCCATTGGCCTGTGTGCCCACCTGGGCACTCCTGGCTCACGTTCAGCTGCTGCCAAGCAGCACCCCCACATCCTTTCCCACAGACAGCTTTCCAGCCACTCTGCCCTCAGCCTGGAGCAGCACATGCTTTCCTGACATAAACAGTCCCTTCTGACCTTATAGACATCTTTTGATTGATTGAGTAGAAAAAGAAATAGGGAAAGAAAAGCATTATTTGATTATCCATTGAGTAAAAATATAAGAAAACTGTTAACAGTAAAGGAACTTAAATACCTCCAACTGCAAGTGGAATGTACAATTACAGTGATGTGCTCACAGGTTGGGTTAGGGGGCTTTGAATAACCCTAAAATATGGATCCAGCAGGAAACAGTTCACTTCAGTGGAAGCTAGGAATGCTCAGACTTCTTAAAATCAGGTCCATAAAGACTAAGACCTAGAGAAGTGTGTCCCTAAGATAGCCAGAAACTAACTGGTCATGGATAATAATATAACATGCTTGCCCTCCACCATTAATATGTGGCTGTATTAATATATCATGGCTTGGTAACATGGTATGACTGGAATCTATATCAAATGATTATGTCAATGGTCCATTAAGCAAATATTATATTAAACAAATAGAAGAGCATCAGGTGTTTGCTGCATAAATGGGTATATAACAGCAGTTTTAGGATTTAACTAGACTCCTCAATAAATGCAATACTATATAAGCTGCAGGTTAGCAACAATTTTGCTCTACCTCGTTGATTTCTACATAGAACCAGACATAAGGAGCCATTTTCTATCCTAAGGTTTGCACTGTAGCAAATTAATATGAAATATTTTCCTATGAAAAGCCATACAAACATGACCCTGTAATTCCCTTCTAACAGAAATGTTTCATTAGTGTTTCTGATAGAGGTCATCAATTCTTCTTCATCACGTTACTTCCATCTTGTCCAGCAATTATTTACAGTATCAAGGACACCAAACATGTCTCCTATGCTTTTTCCCCCCACAAATGTTTGAGTTCAGCTTGTCACAAAAGTTTAGTGATGATGAAAACTCTTGGACAGGAGCCCGTGAAGGATGAAAACAGAGCAAGCCTCCCCTTCCTGTAGTGCCCTGATGTTGAAAGGAAATTATTCAGATGAAAGAGGTTTGACTTCTGTACCCATTCCCCCTGCAGGGCTGTGATGAGGACTTCCAAAACGAAAAAAAAAAAAAAAAAACCAAAAACGAACAGTCACCACGACAAATTCAAGTTGTAATTGGAGATACTTATCCACATTTCTAGGAATGCACTGAAATTGCAACAGTTGCACAGGTCACCAAGCAGCCGTCATCTGACACCTGACCCAGCTGCACCAGGTGGAAGCTGCACAACAGTGTCAAGTTGAGGGGCACCACAGAACAACGGGAAGGTCACAAAGAGCCGAGTCCCTCCAATGTCAAGCTCAGTCTCTGGGCACAGCCCTAGCTCCAAAGTCGCTCCAGTTGTGTTTTTCTGTACAGCCTCTGCCAGGGATCCCCCAGATTTGCCTGGCCTCTCTCACTGCAGCTGCCAAGAGAACTCGGACAAGAGGCTGGGTTGCTCTGTACCTCCCCAAGCCTTCCAACCTTCGTCTTCAAACCATCTGCAAGGAAAACTGCTTCCACCTTATAAAGAAAACACAGGAGACCATTCTTCAAACAAACAAAGAAACCGAAATTAAATTATAAAAATCTTTAAGCGTGTTCCTGTGTACTGTCCCACCAGCAGAGCACAGGGCTCATGCCCTTCAGCACACAGCTAAGTCATGGCAGCAACCACTCCCCCACCAGCACCTTCTCAACCTGCCTGTCCTGTACACTAGATCAAGAGTCACCTTTTTTGTGTATCCTTTAACAAACTCACATAAATAAAAGCCATGTGGTATTGATAGACGCTATTACTCTATAACAAAGACTTCAAAAAACAACACGGATAGGAGATGCAGAGTCCATTGGTCCAGGCCAGTTATTATAAACTGAAAAGGAATTCAAAAATAAACCACTAAGTCACTCAGTACAAGCTGCAGCTGGAGGCCAGGGCCACGTCTCTCCCGCTGCACAAGCCAAGGAGCAGCCCAGCTTTGGGGGCACAGACCCTGCATCCCAGGACTGACTCCCCCACCACTGTTCCTGTGGTTCAGGTGCGCAGCCCTGGTTTAGGGCAGCTCAGCTGCAGGTCCACGCCCTGCCCCCAGGGCAGGCAGGCTGCCATCACTCAGTGCCTCTTCTCCACAGCAGGGCTGGCACCACCACTCCCTTGCAGCATGTTCCTGGGGTTCCCAACACAGCTCTCCTCACATCCAGCCACCCTAAGGGCTGCCCAGTGCAGTTTCCATGCACCTCTGCTGGGGCCTCCCCCTGCCCTCTTTCCCCTCCTGGGGTTTTACCCCAGCACACACAAGTTACAGCTCTTCCGGTTCTCTCACACATCGAGCACAAATTGCTGCCCTCCACATGTGTTTTCTGTTCATCGATACACGGATCTGGTGGCAGTGATCCTCTTTAGTTTCAAAATGGTTAATGCTTTTGGGCTCAGCTTCTATCCACTGTGTGTTCAGCTTTCTGGCCTCTACAAAGCAAGCATAAAACAGAGTTTCAGACACTTCTGTTCACTGTGCACAAGAGTAAAGTGCTTGAAAAGATGCAAGATAGTGAAAAATCAGTGCGGTGTGTTTCTGCCTCATTCATGCCTGCCAATATCATTTTAAAAAAATCAATAGATTGCAATTTGCATTCATTTAAATACATTTGCATAAACTCAGGCAGATACATTGAAAGCTTTGTCCCTAACAACTTTAAAGTTATGCTGGAGCAAAGCACCAGCACCGAGAGCTCATTGCAAGCTGCTGCCTTGAGGGGGGTGGGTAAAGGGGGCAGGTCTTCCTCTCCCTGCTCCCTACCACCTGGGCAGGCAGCGTGGGCAGCGAGCAAGGCTGGGCTATGCCCTGGAAGCACACTTGGGAGGGATGGGCACGCCTCTGGCTACAGCAAGGCAGCCATTTGGTGAGCCCAGACTGGTTTTATGACTGCAGGTAAGTTCTCAGGCTCTGAGTAGTCTGTGTTGTTTCACTCCCACATTTTGGAGCCCGGTGTTAGGTCCCTGAGGAGCTAATCAGGCTCACACTACCTGCAGCAGTCACTGAACAGGAGATAGTTCAGGGACACACAGAAATGTGGTTTGACATTGGGACTGGAGCAGGCTAAAAATCTTTCTTCCCTTGACTGAGCCTCTAGATCAGATCTGTGAGTTCACCTGGCTCCACCAGCAACTGTTTCTCTTTTCAAGAAGATGTACTTCATCTCCCAAATCCATAACTGATCAGGTATAAAATTTGTTGCAAGACTATGGGATTGCTTTAAAAAGCATCAGGTTTGCTGGCTCCCAGTTGTGCTCAGCCAGAACAGCATCCCCCAGCCTGTGGTACAACCTGCTTCACAGTGGGACTGTCCCATGCCTTGCAAGGCACCTGGCACTCCCTGGCATGGCCCAGGTAAAATCGAGCAGGCAGGGCAGTGTAATGGTGGCAGGGAAAGCCACAAGCTCCTATATCCACACTGCACATCCCAAAACTGGCACTGTGCAGCTCAGTCCTTCAGCAGGGCTCACAGACCACCCCGCCACCCCAGAGCAGCCATCCCCCACCTCTCAGCGTGCAGAGTCTGAGCAGAGACATGACTTCTCCAAGGTTTTTAAGCCACATTGTCCTGCAAAAGTGATGCTGGTGACAGACAGGCACAGCATGGTGCCCCTCAACATCAGCAGTCAGCCACAGGCCACGAGCAATGCCACCAGAGCCTACCAAGATTTAAGGGAAGAATAATAGTGCTGCTTACAGGCCTAAAACCAAAAATACAAGGGTAAAAACGAAATGAGTAATGGCTTTTCTGCAAAATGTGTAAAGTGTCATTGGGAGAATAAAATCTGCAGTTGGCTGGAATATGAATAGTAAAAAAATTCACAAATACACCAAGGCCTTCAACATTGCATCTAGACCAAAGAGGAGCAATGCATTGGAAAAAATTCTTTCAAATTCAGTTCAGAGAAGCTGATTTCTGATGTTCTTCAACTCAGAGCTTGGAATAATTTTTTCCCCTGTAGGAACTTATACAAAAATGACAAAGAAGGAAAAATATATAAAAAGCCAAGACATAATGACTTTTTAATCTTTGATGATATCTACTCAGAGGGTAACTATCTACAAGGATTGCAAAATTTAACCTATCATTTCCACAGTGACAACAGAATTTATAGATTAAAGATTTATAGAATTTAAACATTTGGAACGAAACCATCTGGCTCTGCAACAGCCAGCCCCAGACTTAGTGCTTCAATAGCTAGAGCTCTTCTCACTGAACAAAAGCCAAACCTCAAGTCATCAACAGCATCTGGCTATGATAAAGCCTTGCTCCAACACCAACTATTCAGAGATGCTCTGCTAAATTAGCAGGATGTGCCTGAGAAGTTGAACTGCACAAAGGGGTAAGTGGAGACACAGTAGGTGTCCTCTGGGAAGGCTGGAGAAGGTGCTGAGCATGTGCCTTGCTGGGGCAGGAAGAGGACGACTGAAGCTGAGTAGACAGACTAAATTTTTTAAATCTGCTCTCGTAGGGGTCAGTTGCTGTCTGGGTGCTTACAGATGTTTCCAGCTGGGGAGAAGGCAGCTCCTGGGAGCAGCCAGTGGGGTGGTGCCATGCCAGGGAGGGTGACAATCCAGAACCCAGCTCCACTTGCCCAAGGAAGCCACCTGCATCTCTCCCTGTCCCCGTCCTGGGGCTGGGGACCCAAACCACCCAATTTTCCATTGGGGAACCAGGATCTCCAGGGCTGGGGTGGCCAGAGGCTTGCTCCCCACCCAGCCACAAGCCCATTTGGAAACCACTTCTGCTCCTCAATGTTAAGGTAGAAATAGAAAACTTGAGACAAATCGCAGACATTTTATAACTGCATTTGCACTAACAAATGTAGACGACACATTTATTGACATTGTAACAACTCCTCCAGGACAACTACATTTTTAAAAAAATGGAAGAATAAAGATAAATCTCCCATAGATATTGCAATGAATCTTACCCTGACATCCTAACAGCTCTGATTCAATCCTTGAATAGGGAAGAGCTCATTAAAAATATCTTCCCCAGCCGCTGCATGGGGCCAATGGCTCCTTCAGCCCAGCCCCAGCGACTCCCGCATGCAGCTGGTGATGCCAGACAGGCACAATTTATGGTTTCATGAATTTGATGAAGTGATATATACACTCATATTAGTATGTTTGTAAGAATTGTAAAGGTTTCAGGCCCAGATTTTGTGAACTACAAGTTTAATTGGCCCGCGATTACTATGACTACATATGCAAATTAGATCAGCACAATTTCACATGTAAATGGCCATAAATTGGGCACGCCAAGCCTGCTGTGGACTCACTGCCACTCCACCCGCCTGGCACTCGAGCCAGCCCCTGAGCTCTCCACACCTGCATCTTGCTGGTGCCCTCAGGATCCATGTACACAGCTCATTCAGTATTGCTGGGAAACGTGGCTGGAGGCTCAGGATTGGGCTGGGGAAAGCACAGAGGGATCCACGACCAGAGCATGGCAGGTGACAAGGGCTGCAACCCAAAAACTGAGCCAGTACCTCTCCAAGAAGGCTGCTTCTCTCACCTCATGAAATCCTCACCCAGGCCTCTGCCAAGGGCTTGTCCATGCTGGTAGCTCACCAGCAGCTAGAAACAAACTTTATCCCAAAGTTTTTCATACAGACTTGGTTGCACTTCAGAATTTTTGCAAGTTTTCCAGACTTCAGTGCTTTCCTGCCAGTCTCTCCCTCCTGGGTTTTGATTCAAGGCAAGCAGTGTCCACAGTTAATGGGAATTCTGAGCCACAGGTGTGAAAGTTGAGACTGAGCCCTCATTTTAAGGCAATTTGGAATATTTGAACCTAAACCGGTGCATTTCCAGCAAGGCCTGGAGCTTTGGTGCACTGCAGGGCAGCATCTTGCCTTGCTGCAGCGCTGGGGACACCCAGCTTTAGGGCCCAGGGGGAGATACTGCAGGACCTGGGGACACTGCAGAAGAGTGACCTGAACCAGACAGAGCAGCTTCTTCTCTCTTTCCCTAAATATCTCATTTGCACACTGTATTTGTTGTTGCTCTTTTTAATGAGGAAAGACTTCAGATCTTTAGCCACAGACTTGAAGCTCTTCAAAAAGAAAAAATTCAAAGGCTAAAAGCCTAATATTAATGAAGAAAAACAGAGATATGCAAGCCTGAGACAACTAATAACCTATGCAGAGCTATAAACTGATAAAGATTTGCTGGTCTTTAGTAAGAAGTGAAGCACCAAGAGTTTTCATATAATAGGAAGACTCCAGCATTCAGTTTATCTGAACAAGATGCTTTAGGCTCAGTTTCCTCAAGACTTTTGTGCCATTTATGGACCATTTCTGCATGTAAAACAGGAAATTAGTGCATTAAAAATGACTTATGCACCAAATTAGTCTGTTTTCATACCCACAAAATCCCAAAGCAGCTGTATTTAACTCTGACCCAAGTATTCACCTCAGGGGTGAATTACCTAGAGAAGCTGGAGTCAGATGGAAAAGTATTTGCAGCTTTAGGAAGCTTATCTTACATATTCGCCCATAACTTCGTTTTCTGGAAACAAGTGCAGATTTGGGGCTTGTTGTGCCACAACCCAGCGTGGCAGGAACTTCTCCCATAGCACCAGATCCCCACAGTGCTGCCCCTTCTGAACATGTCTGCTATTCTCCTGTCTTTCCATTTTAGATGAGCCCTAAATATATCCCAAAATAAAAAATGAATCCAGGGTTTCCAACCTCAAAACCCTGCACGCATTTCAGTGCCACAATTCCCACACCCTGCTGCTGCCAGGCTGCAAACCTCACACGGAGATGGAAACACGGGTCTGGGTATCCGACATGGAATACCCCTTCTACATCATCCCCTGCCTGACACAGGGGCTGAAAGGCACTTGGGAAGGAAAGCTAAACACGTTGTACAACAGCCTCCCAGACTGTGGAGCTTGTTCTCACCCATTTTTGGGGCATTTCCCAGGAATGTGGCTATCCTCCCAGGGCAGGAGGCACCACTCAAAACTTCCCTGGAACTGTTGCTCAGCCTCTGGGTGTGCGTTAGCCTTCAGGAGGTCACAAGCAAGAGCTGGAATTGAAATTTACTTCTTTTGCTCCCTTTAACTCAATGCAATCTCCTCTGTTTACATCTGCAAGCTACATCAGCAAAAGCGTCCTGCACAGATGAACTCTACAAGTACATAATAAATAAATAATAACAATAACAGTTTGTGTTAATATAGCACCTCTAATCCAATTATCTGAAAGCTCTTTGCAAATACTAATTAATTAAGTCTTGCAACACCCTTGTGACATAGGTTATTATTATCCCTACTTTATATATGATAAACGGGAGTCACCAGAATTCACTTCCCTCGAGCACACGTTTAGAATAGCACAGCCAGAGCCCGTGGGCTGTGCTCCAGCACCACACATCACATTACACTGAAAAGGGGTTTTTTTAGTAGAGACCATCGCTCTACAACAGCAGAAAGGTGGGAAGCTTCCCAGCCATTGCAACATACCAGCAGAGCCAGCCCTCACACACAGCCAGACTCCTACGTGCTGCTTTCCTGCCCCAGAGGATCCCTGCAGGCCCACACAGAGGGAAGATGAGGCCACACCTTACCCCTCCAGGCGGCAGCACAGCATGAAGCAATCATTATTTGCCTGGGTCTACTCCAAGGCCAGGCTTGCAAAACAAAGGTGCTGAGAAAGAGCTCAAACCCCAAAAAAGCTCAAGGAACACAGAACTCTTTCATAGCTTTGGTTTCCTCCAGGTGCCATGAATTTTACCCTGGAAATGCTGTAGTTTATGACAGGTGGAGCCATTTGTGTTTCATCAGGAAATGGTCCATCCCAAAAGAGCAGGTGGGTGGAAGATGGAGGGAGTGGTGCTGCCCAAGGGCTCCCTCACCCTCTTGCCTGAAGCAGCCAGGGAGGCTTGGGCTCAGCCCCAGCTACACAGATAATCCACCCTGCTGTCTTTTACCTGTCTCAGCAGTTTTAATGCTCACTTTATTCATCAACCTTTAGAAGAGATCCTAACATCATGAAAGCAAATAATTTTTTAACTTGTATTTTATGAAAAATTAATTGTTTAAAAGAAAGAGGGTTGCTGTTTGCTCTCTGTGGAAAGCAGGCTGGGTTACTTTATGTGTCAGGAAAGTTGAGGCAAAATACCTCTGAAAACGACCCTTTTTTGCTCTCTTCTGACAGGGAAGCACATTTGAAGGGCTTTTGTTACAACTGTTTTATGACCACACTGGTTTTAATCATCTGCTGTAATCTGGGAGAGGTTTTGGAGCTCCCTGGACCAACAATTCAAGTCATCTTCGGCACACTTTGGGCAGGAGTGTTGGTGGAGCCATCCATCACCTCGTTTCAACTTACCCCAACACCAATGAAATGGTGTGAAAATGGAAATGTTTTACATTCCAGTTGTACCTTTTCAGGAACATGCTGACCTTCACCCCAGAAGTGTGTTTCTGTCAAACCCATCCCTGCTGTGCACTGAGCTGGGGTCTGCTTGGTAGTAACAGGGGGGAGCCACCCTTTCATCTGCAATGAAATCCATCCTCCCCATTTTTAACATCCAAGTAATAAAATTCACACAGCTAAATGAAAGATGTTGTTAATTATTTTATGGACTCATTGCCAATTCATTCTCTCCTGTGTTATACTGAGGTCAGTTAAGTGCTGCAGCTTCCCTGCTTCCCCAGCAGCACCACACGTGCCATGCAGAGAAAAATGGGCAAGAAGGTGTATTGCTTTAAGTCAAACAAGATAAGGCATGTTTGCCAGTTGATTACTAAACCTAGGGAAGATCAAACGGCTCCACTGGAGGAGAACTGGGTACAGCAGTTCATAGCAAGTGCTGTGGCTAATTCCAGACCAAAGGGGAAGCAGGATAAGAGGAAATTTATGAGTAAGCTCTTGAAGTAATGAAACGAAAGTAATGCTGATTGGCCTCATTTGCAGCAGTTCAAAAGCTGATCAGCATCGCTGAAGTAGGGAAGGATCAACTGACAATCATTTCCGTGGCGAGGAGCGGAGCTGACCCGCAGAACACAGCGCAGGGGGTTCGGGCACGGGGGGCCACAGCTGCTGGGCCCCAAATTCCCTCTCTGCATCACCCAGACGTCCTGCTGGCCCTGCCGGGGCACCAGCCCAGCTTCCTTGGGAAACGGGGAATGCAGTGCTGAGAGTGCTGACCGGAGCAGCTCACAGGACGCTGTAACATGGAAGGACAAAGCCGGAGAGCGGGGAGTGCCCAGAGACACCTGCCAGGAGCTGAGCACCGTGCATGGAAAGCACTGCCCAGTGCAAAGAGCAGCCTGTGACCGGGCGGGCTTCACAGGGACAGGACATTGGCCGAGATCCCACCAAGCGCTCACCCTGTCCTTGGAGCTGGAGGGGCTCCGGGGGGAGCATGGCCCCTGCAGCACGTGGTGCTCCCTGTGCGCAATCACAGGAGCCAGGAACCAACAAATCCACACGAAAGCTGCTGGATCTTCAACTACCCTAGAGCCTATATTTGGGATAACAACCTTTTGTAGTGCGCTCACCCAGAAATGGGGCGGGGATGAAGAGTGGCACATTTGTTACTAATATACCTTTGCTTCGAGACTGAGTCTGACCTGTGTCCCGGTCAGAGTTGTATGGCAACACATTATTTGTGAACATGGAGCCGTCTGGAAAACATGTGATTCCACTGAATTTGGACAAAACCATCTGCCTATAGTTTGCACTGGCACGCTGATGGAACATGCAGTTTATGGAAATGTTTGTCTCTTCCTGGCTGATGTGCTGTATTATGACTAATTTTTGAAGGCCACATTGCATTAAGTCAGGATGTGCAGTGGAAACAACATGCCTGATAAAATCTTATGTGAGACAATGAAATGTAATATGTACATTTTGAGACTGTGGAGAAAAAAAAAAAACCCACGGCCTTTTTCATCGACGCATTGACTCAAGTCCTTATGTAAGCACAAAATCGCTGACCATAAACAAATACAGCCAAAACCATTGTGTTTCCAGTAGTGTTTCACATACCTGGGGCGGGAACAAGATGAACCCCAAATTAGTAGAGTGCTTTTGAGCTTTGTATTTTGACACTGGACACCGTGAGCTGGTTTAGTTTAGTCACTGTAATGGGGGAATACGAATCCACAGCTGCACCAGCAGTTTTACAGCACACAGTGGTTGTGGCTCAGTGAATTTCTTCTACACCAAACTTTATTACGGTGGAGAACAAAATCCTCTAAGGGCCTGGGAGCTCCCGTGTGTCTGTGCGGAGGCCCCGCGTGAGGCTCTCCGGCCCGGGCTGCTCCGCCAGGAATTTCCCGCACGAGAAGGTTGTTATTTTGGGGTGGGGGGGATGGAGCGGCGGGAGGATAGACGGGAGTCTGCGGGTACCGCGGGGCGGGTGCGGCCGCAGGGAGGATGCGGGCGGTTCTGCGGAGCTGTGCGGGGCTGTGCGGGGCTGTGCGGGGCTCGGCGCGGCGGGGCCCACGAGGTGGCAGCAGACCCTTTGGAATGCGGCGGCGGGGCCGGCGGCGGGCGGGGGCTCTGCCGGGACAGCCCGGCCCCGCCGCGGGTCCAGCCGCCTCCCGAGGGCTGCCACGGAGCAGCGGGACCGGCCCTCTGGCACGGCTGGGCGGTGCGGGAGCATCCCCGGGCGGTACCTGGGAAGGAGGGACAGCATCCCCGGGCGGTACCGGAGCATCCCCAGGCGGTACCGGAGCATCCCCAGACGGTACCTTGGGCTCGCCCCGAGGTGCAGAGGGCTCAGCCCCAAGAAGCGCTGCCCGGTGTTCAGCCCCCTCTGCCACCCGCCCCGGGACGGCCCTTCCCGCTGCCGCACTGGGCACGGCTGCTGCGGGGCTGCCGGAACGAGAAGGGACATAATGTTGTCGAGATCTTTTAAACGTCACAACAGGAGGAAATTGTACCTGGAATACCTGTGGTTCCCGGGAACAGTCCCTCGGGACGAGTGGGGAGCAGCCTGCCAGGCTCTCGGGGCAGCGGGGCTGCTGAGGACACGGCAGTGCTGGGGCTCTACACGGTCCCTCGCCCACCCCTTGTGCCACAGGCGGAAACAGGTTCCTCTTTTCTCTTTTTCTGCTTCACCTGCCTGCTGGAGCAAAATTAAGACCAAGCAGCCCTGCGCTATTCACCCTCCTCCGGGAGCCTCGGGCTCCACTGACATGGAGACATGGATGCTGGGGCTGTGACAGGGCCGAGCGGGCGGGCGGCCCCCGCTGCCAGCTGGGACAAGTGGGGCTGGGTTTGACATCAGCTACAGGGCACGATCAGCGCTGCAAACCCAAACAGGACACCATCAAAATTCAGCGGCTGCCAACCGTATCCGGGGACCTGCGGGGTGATGGCAGATGGCGGGAGGAGTTGCTTTATAAACTGAGAATGCAGACGTGGAATTGCTGTCCACACTGATTTTCCCCCCAAAAGAGCTCACGCGCTGATAGAGACTGCTACACATCTCCGCAATTAAGCAGTCAAGACGTGCTGAATAATAAATGAGCACAGAAAGGCCTCGGCTGCAGCTGGGACCGAGTCCCCTGGTAACTGTGACAAGTGCAGCAGGCACACGCCACGCTGGCAGAGCGCTCCCAGCCCCCGGCTGTGCCAGGGAAGCTCCTCTCTGAAGACAGCGGCTTCCTCACCATGGCCAGAGCATTCTCCCTCACCTGTCCCTCCTTGCCTCCCTACCCAGCACGGGGGACCAAGCCCAAAGACCCAATCACTGTCCCCACCCGTCCCCTCTCTGCTCACAGACGCCAGTTCCCTGCCACCTTTGCACCTCTGGTACACAGACCACTGCCCACTTTAAATGAGTTGGGGAGGTAGTGTGTATACATGTGAGAATAAAGTAAAGGTAATTAAAAAATATGACCTACATCAAACAAAACCATCAAGTGCCTGTCACATTAAATGAGGTGGATGAATCCTTCATCCTGCCCAGTTTTAGCACTTATTTTTGGGCAAAGCATGAGCACAATGACGATTTACCTCCCCCTCCACACTTTGGGTGGCAATACACCTTTGTTTAAAAGACTGTAAGGAGCAGAGAAGTGAAAGGAATGAATGTAGTTTGAGGTTATTGCTTGAGTGGGCAGGAGAACATGAAAATTCAAAACATCCCAGCAGCCTATAGATGTAGGCAAACTCCTGGCTGTTCAGGCAACTGATTGTTCAATAAATGCAAATGGACAAAGCAAAGCATCACTGAACTTGAGAGATAAAGGTCCCCTAACAATAGAAGCTTTTTACAGCATTGAGTCCAATTTTTTTTTCCTGTTTATATAAGTAAAACCCAATTTGAGCAACTGGAGCATCAGCTCTTTACAGTGAAAGATAATTTGTCTGGAGCAGCCAATAAGATAGTGTAAGATCCTCTAAAGAAAGCCCAAAATATGTATCCTCATTTCATTAATAAATGGCTTGAATCCAAGCATAAAAACGATGTGACTTTAATGGTTTTTCCAACTGGTAGCCACATTCCTTGTTAGCCAGAGATCCCATGTGGGAACATTAAAGTGAGACAACCCCACACCGGCTGGAAGTGATGAAACATGACCTAGCAGCTTCAGCACACATCAGAGGATGGAGCTTGGTAATAAAATATTCAGATAAGCACTTCAGCCCTAAATGATGCTTACTGTCCAGATTTTGAAGCAGGGGTTTAAAGATCTTCATATTTCGAAGTGCCAAGTTTCCATGTGTAAATATGAAACCGAATGTCAAAAGCTGGTAATTATGACCTGGTTGTACCTGGATATCTATCTGGTTAATTTAAACATGTATTTTGGGTTAGTCCAGGAAAACGATCAAAATCTAGCATCTCTTTGTGAATAAATCTTTGTGAATTTGGCATGCCACAGGTAGGAGAGGGGTCATGTGATATGGTATGTTCTCATTTTTTGCTTCAGTAGACTCATTTTTTATTGAATAGCAGAGTAAATATTTAAGCAAAACTAGTGTAAACTGCTGGCAGGTATGCCATGCTAAGTAGCAATCATTTACTTTTAAATAATTAAAAGTCAATATACAAGCATAGCATTCTTGTTGCAGTGCGGCACACGGTGCCACCGCTCTGCCTACATGTCACTTCAGAGCCTGATTTACTAACAAAGCGTTTAGTTCAGCTCATTTGGAGGAAAAAAAAAAAAAAAAAAAGGGAGGTTTTTAATAACCAGCCCTCTCTGTTGTGTGTGTTTACAGGTATTTTGGCTACGCAGACCCCAGCTATTCCTGAGTAAGGCTGAGTCTGCGTTACTTGTGGGGCTGGTACCGAAAGCCCTGATTTCCTTTGCATTATGCATAGGGAAAGTGTCAGGATGGCTCTGATGGTGTTTAATTAAATATTTGGCAGTGTTTAATTAATTAAATATTTAAACATTAAATACTAAATAGGATGTGATGTCTGCTTAGTGGACATTATGTCTCAATAGCCATTAGTCATTAAATAGGACTCAAATTGGCCCTAGAAGACTCCCCCTAGCTAAGCAAGGTCTTAAGTACATGCACTTTTGGATCTTCATTAATAAGTAATAGAGGCCAATTCAGACTATGTAGCAACACAGAGATCCCTATTAATGGAAACGTTAATGTCTCTGTTTGAGACCAGGCTCTCCAGTCTAGACAGCAGATGAGCTGCTGGGGGTGGAGGGTGGGATGTGGCTCCTCGAGCAGTGCACAGGGCTGTGGCCAGGGCGGGAGGGCAGTGACAGGAAACATCCCCACCATGGCTGCGGGTGCCTGCCAGCACAGCACCTTCACTGCTGCAGCCAGCACATGCCTGTGGTCTACCAGCACCGTGATGTCTCTGTGGGACTTTTTTGGGTTAACTTCAGGGGATTTTAAATTAATTACATGGCTTAGTGTTTACACACACTTAGGCTCGCTGCACGAGCCCTGCTCGCCCAGGGAGCCCTGTACAGCCACCTCGACGTAAATGAGAATCAGGCTCCTCACACCCACCCTTGGCCACATTCCCACGCGTGTTGGCCACAGGCTGATCCAGCCAAACATTCCCACATGCCAGCACTCTCAGCCCGCACTCTTCCCACAGCACCAGCACAACAGCTCACTCACATGCTGACAACTAAGCACAGGCAGAAGCGCCTGGTGAAACAGGGTCTATAAAAGTGAGGGGGACTGATGTTTTAAAGATTTTTCTGTAATATAATTTTAGCAGGGAAACAACATTTTACAGGCCTGTGTGGTTTTGAATTTGCTAATTTATTATTCTCTATTCCCCAGACAACTACTAGTGGCAAACACTTCATAGTTTTCACCTCAGTGGTATTTTTGGTAAGATTTATTGTTTTTACCATTAGATCCAATGCTGCACTCTAACACACTTTCACCCTGCCTGTCAGTGCCACGCTGCTCACCAGGGGTTGTGTAGCCCACACTAGGGACCCTGGCACCCACCCCACCAGTGATCTGGGGCTTTTCAGGGCGTGATAAACTGATTGCAACTAAAGCAATTCTGAGATTGTTTTAAATGATGCTAAAGTCAAATTGTAATCCAGCAGGGGAATCCCTAATTAACTCAAGGTTTTACTTCTTTGGGGAGCTGTGGTAACATGCCACATGCCATCAGTGGGACTTGTGGAGGGTCAGGGGTGGGCAGGCAGCAGGGCCACTGCAGCAAGCCTGGTGTACTCCTGCCCTGGTGCTTCTCCGAGGATTCAGCATTCATAGATCTCCTGTGCCTCCCAGGCTGCAAACATGCCAGTAATCGGATTGTGCTTCTGCCTAGTAGTTCTTACTTGAAATATCATTGAGTTAGCTCTTGAGGGATTTGTGTCTGGTGACATATATATTGGTACCAAAGTCAGAGGTCGCCAATCTTCATAGGATGATTATGAAGAAAGCCATGCTGGTTAGAAGACCCTCTAACTATATTTGGCCGTCTTCTTTCAGCATCACATTAGCAGATCCTGGTTCCTCTCTCAGTTTTAGTGATCTGATCTTTCTTCTCCTGAATTTCTCCCTTGGGAGCTTTCTACACAGACATTTTAATATATCACACTATTCTCTGCAGAAATCATTTGCTTAATAAAGAGACTGGATATTTTTTAATTGTAACATTAGCAGTGTTCAACAGCAGCCACAATGCCCACACCTGTGCCTGGCACGGGCTGGGAAGGGCTGGTCCTGGATCAGAGCCATCACAGCAGTGAGTCAGTGCTTTCACCTTCACATTTCCACCATGCACAGCTCCCAGGGCAGCTGGAACTGGCTTTGGAGGGGATGGTGTGACTGCTGGGAACAGTGCTCTGCAGAGGATGTTCCTCCACTATTTTGCTCCGTGCAAACTCCAGCTGCACCTTTTGTAGTTTTTAAGCAATTGTCAGTGATGGGATAGGCACTAAAAAGCGAGCACCCAGTCAAATATTAAGCAGCACAGTCAGTTGCTGAATTACCAGCTAACTGCCAAACGCAGGCTTATTTTTCAGTTTTAACGCTCCTTGTTGCACAATGTCAAGCTGTCAGAAGACACTGTCTGCAGAACACAAAACAAATATCAGTGCCATGCTTCCTAACAATTCAGACAGCCTGCTCAGCATCCTCTGCCCACACCACCTTCCCAGGTGACACAAGGTGAGCCCACAGGAGCTGCAGGTGGGCTGTGCTACTCCCTGCACTCACTGCTCTCCCAGTTATTTCTCCTGGTAGGTTTGCATGCTTGTTGCGTGCTGTTAAAAGGCTTTTCATTTCCTGACAATTTATAAATATGTATTGGGCCTGAAGGATGAGGGTAAAGCAACTGCTGTTTCTTTTTTTAAAGAAAATTAAACATGACAAACTTAGTTATTCATGCAAACCATCCGCCTGTTATCTCTGATTATGCAGGATCCAAATGGTGAAGCTGAGTGAATGAGTGCATTCATCAAAGTAAACTGTCAGAGGCAGGAACACTGGGTTTAACCTACCCCTACCTGTTCTCTTTTGTACTTACATTTCATCATCTTCAACAGGCAGTGCAGTTGCTTGGTATCAGGAGCACCTATTTCTCTACCCTCTCTCTCTTTAAGGGGGTTAATTAGCCTCCAGAAAACTGAAGAGAGCCTGTGTGTAGTGCCCTCCTGCTTCAAAACATCACTTCACCAGGATATTTTAAGCTTGTGGGCCAGAACATATGGTATTTCAGGGGCAGAAGCTGGAGGCACAGTGCACGTTTGTCCCTGCACTCACCTGGCCTGGAAGGAGGTGCGGTGTTTTGTTAAACCTTGGCACTCATGTGGGAGAAATAAGTAGAAATAAACTTCACACAATGGAAAGTGACAGATTGATTTTCACCCATCCACCAACCTGCCCCACAGCAACAGAGAAAACCTGGGACACGTAAACATGAGAAAACAAAAAAGATTGTATCATACTGTCTGAAATTTGTGGCAAGCACCACTGTTCACTAGTCTGTTTTAGTCCAGAGAAGCTGCTTCAGACATCAGTTCTTATACTCAGGAACAGCTTTGATGTGTGTTATGAGGAAGATGCCCTTTACCTGTCCTAGGAGGATTGGATGGAGCCAGGTCCCTTCCTGAGGCACCAGAATCAAAGAATGAGCTGAGTTGGAAGGGACCCACAAGGATCATCGAATCCAACTCCTCGCCCTTGCTCAGCACCATCCCCAAGAGTTACACCATGTGCCCGGGGGTATTGTCCAAATGCCTCTTGAGCTCTGTCAGGCTTAGTTACAAGCCATCCTTTCTTCTCCCCCGCAACCATTACCTCTGCACTGAATGGTACCTCCTAACTGGATGATGCCCAGGTGACCACTGAGGCTCCCTGTGTCCTGCACCACCCTTCACTGTCGATTCTACTCATTTTGCTGCAAGCCAGGGACCAGAAGTTTAAGCCCCATGGTGCTGTGCCATGCCAGGGGGATTAAACTGGCAGGGATTTTTAGGGTGGGCTGGAGGGCAAGGAGGACTTCTTGCAACTTGCAATACCTTCTGTGGTTCAATATAATGCTTTAGCACCAGGAAAAAGCCACAGCACTCTCCCAGCATGATTTACACTCTGGTTGAGTCAGTGTGACAGCAGGACTACTTAACGCTACCCTCCGCCCCCACTGTTACAGAGTTATGACTTTAAACGCCGAATATGAATCAAAAATTTCCTCTCCATTCAAGTCCTCCTTCTGCCCTTCTTATCTGACTCATTTCCAGGCTGCCCACTGACCTTCATGCTAATTGATCATTACTAATAGATAAGGGTAATGCAGCTTTTGAACTGTGCTTACTGTGTGCTTTGTGCTGCTTGATTGGCACAGGCGACATTTTTTTGCCTAGACTGAAATTAAATCTGAAGCCAGTGGACAGTACCCCTGCACACTGGAGTGAACTGCCTTGCTGCTCCAGGCACTACCTGAAGTGACTGGAAAAGCCCAGTTCCACCAGAGGTGGGCATTTGCAGGAGGCTGGGTCCTCTCTAACACCCCCACAGAGCACGCTTGGTGTCACCAAGCCCTCTGACACCAGCACACATCTCCCAGAAAGGTGCCTGAATTCACTGCTGTGGGTGTAGCACTCACCAGCTGCCCTTTCCCAGAGGCAGAGGTGTTTCACAGGTGTTAATTAGCTCAGGAAGCCACACAGCACCCCAGGTATCTGTGGAGCTGAGCCATGACTGCCTCTGGATCCAGAGCACTAGAGAGGATTTAAGTGACTTGTCAGGAGTTATCAGAGGAGCCTGAGGTGCAGCTCAGAAAGCACTTGCTGCCCGCAGCCTCCTCTGCAGCTATCAGATAATGCCAGCCCTCTGTGATGCACTAATACTGAGGAGCATGTTCCATACACAAATGGATTATTACTGGAATCCTATAGATAAAGCCATTCATCTTCTGAGGCCCTTGGGAGTCTGAGAAGTTAATACACATCACAGCAACAAGACATATAAAGCATGCAGCACAAAGACACAGTGAGAGGCACATGTAGGAGTGCTGAAAGGGAAAGAAGAACCAGAGCGGGAGAGCAAATCTGCATGAGATACACAGATGTACACACAAAGTTCACCAAAAATCCCAAATCTTCAAGCACTTCCAGGTGAAGCCTTCAAAAACATCAACATGAGCTAAAAACTTCAAGCTCCTTTTGTTCAGCCAGCAATTTTCTTGGAAAGACCATCAACAATAACAGCAATTATCAGCCTTGTTCTCAGACTTGCCCATGCATGGGAGCAGTCGCAGGTGGAAGTGGGTGCTGGTGGCACAGGACACCCAGCCTGCCCTGCCCAGGTGTTTGTACATCTGCTGCTTTATCCGACCACAGCGACAAAAATAAGAGCAGAAATCCCAACGCCCCATTTTCGCCAGCTTAAACCCTGGTGATGAGCACTCTAAGAACCCATTTCAGGCAGAATAGAAAATTAATGAGGGAGTAAAAGAGGTTGAGCCACACATCTTACATCTCAAATATGCCTTGCACAAATCGGCCGTGATGAATTGTTGTATGAAGTCTGGGCAAGGCTCCTCGCTGGTCAGAATACAGATAAAGCATGTGTGGGGCTTCTCACATGTTAAACAGAGCTCATTAAGGGAAAGATGCTGTTTATCCTTTTAATTCTGACCACATCATTCACTCGTCATCTTATTTAGACCCTATTTTTCCCCAGACTGGCAGGTGATATGATTGCATTGGCCTCAATACAATCACAGCTCACACTTTGCTTGACAATCCAGCAGCAGTGACCAGAGCTTTTGTGCTGGTGCAGCTGGGAGAGCCGAGTGCCTGCTCATGGACATCCCAGCCCAGCAAACCCACGTGGCCAGCGCAGAAACAAAACCAGGCAACTTTCAGTCCATGAATATACATCTCGTTCAGAGCAAAAAGGAGGCTCTCCAGCAGCAATGCCAAACATGCAGATTAGTGACAATGCTTCGCCTGTGAAAATGGCCTTGCTGAGTCCAAACACGTTCTCCCAAGATGCCAGATTTTGTAAGTTAGCAAAAATGTTGAGCTGTCTGTTTGCTTTAAACAATTATGTCAGCTCTGCAAGTAAAATATGTTCCCTTGCCTGACCTCCCCATGCTGCTAGATACGGCAGCATTTGGCTGGCTCTTGCTTTAACACAGACATCAGGGGACAGCTGGAGAGTTTCCTTGAGAGAAGAAGGGCACAGCCAGCGAGGGGAGAGGTGGCAGGACCAGAAGCAGTGAGTGTTATAACCTGCTGCATCACAGCAAGGCCCTAGTACCCCAACAGAGGTAAAAGCCCTGCTCAGGTGTGGGTTTAAGTCTTCAGTGGCAAGTAAAAACACCTGTTTTCAGAAGGCAACCCGCTAAATAACTGGTGCCACACTTCATTAAAAACAGTCCTAAAGCAGACAATACAAAGGAGCCTGTTGTTGCTGCTCCCACCTCTCTCCCCAAGGGAGAGCTGCTGCAGAGAGGGAGATTAAATGGTTTATCCTAGGTCACACTAGGAACTGGGAACTGCACAGGCTCCCCTGGGTGCCCACCCAGTACATTAAGCACAAGCTGAGCCTTCTTCTCTACAGCACCATGTCGGAGGCTGGGTCAGGCATTCCTTGCACTGGGACAGGCTGTCAGTGCCTGGCACTGGGCTGCTGAGCAGGAAACACTGGCTGTCAACGCCGAGGGCAGAGCAGCAATAGTTATATCAGAGCTAATGGAGGCAAACACCCATCACTTTCCTATGATTTACACCCAACACACCACAGCCAAGCTGAGCCAGAGGAGCCCATCCCTCCACCACCTTTCCAAAACCAGCACCCCAAACCAATGGGACCAGGCTAGAGCCAGCCTGCGGGGTATTTTCTCATGTGAACAAACACTCACTGGACAAACATTCAGTAAAATGAGTCATACAAACACAGCTTACCCTAGGGCTGATACTTGATGTGAAACCACATGAGGCTCCCAGCCTGGAAAGCAGACAGGAACACTGCTTGGACAAACCTGGGCTAGATGGCAACTGCCTTGAGTGAACAGCAGTGGAAACAAAACAAGAGGGCAACCTAGTGACAGTGCTCAAACACACATCCCAAATATTTCATTATCAGTCTCTCCAGAGCCCTCTAGGCAGCTTTCTGGTATGCAGAAAAAAATTTTTGGGAGAGCCAAAAAACATCCAGAATGGTACTGGGGATTGTGCTGAGATGGTTGATTAGAACATGAACCAATTCTGAACACATGGAAGGCGGAAACAACCAAAGTCATGAAAAAAAACCCCCCAAAACAAACAAAAAGAACCCCAAGAAAAATAAAGGGTTATTCAGTTTTGCACTGCATTGCAGGGACTGTGGGATGGCACATCTGGGAGTCCCTGGGCCACAATGCTCCTGGACACTCCAGTACCACAGCCTGCTCTGCAGGCATCTGCTCACACAGAGCTCGCTGGCCTGTGCTTGGAACCTCCTGCACCTTTTAACTACTAATTCATAAAAGCAGCTTCTTAGGATGCAACTGCATGCAAAGCCAATATTCACCCTGTCTCAAACACAGCAAAAAACTGTGTGAAAATACACAATAGAAGGTACTTCCCATGCTGTAACCATGTGACAGTTCTTCAGAGAGAACAGAACTGTGCAACATATCCAGAAGCCATGACACTTCTGACTGTGATGATTTCACTTCCAAGCTAGCAGCAGGTGAGGACAACACAGTTTGCTCTTTCCAATATTCAAAGACAGTTTAGCATCAAAAAATCTTTCAGAGTGATCACAGTCCAGGAGAATACATCTAATTCCCTTTAAAATAATTTGGAGCTTCACTGGGTAGAAAATTGCTATTTCTGCTCCAATGCCAGAGAATTCCATTTTTAATTATAGAAATTTGTTATGCACAATTATAATATTCTTTCATATTCTCCCTCACTCTTAGCTTGAGCACACTATTAGCTTTTTAAACTACTGCTATGCATTGGGCAGACACAGGTCACTCCTACTGCACAGGAATGCTGATGGTCCTGCCTCCAGAATCAGCTCAGCCCAAATAACAGTGGATGAAGCATCTTTTTTCGTATATTCCAGAACAAATTATCCTCACAATCTATGACTGTTTGGATGCAACCTTCAGTCAGATGCAATTAGAACATAAAAATGTTAAATACCTTTCCAGATCGCAGATATATGGACTGATGCCTTCTGGAATGCAAGCTAAGGACCAAATTCAGTGAGCAGACTGAGAACTGCAACATGAGAATCCACAGCAGAAGTCAGTGAAAAAGAGTAGCCCTTTGCTACTGCTTGTGTTTGCAGGATCAGGAAATAGAGGAATAAATTCTCATGTCCCAAACCAATAAACACAAAATTGTCTTTACACAATAATTAATCATCCTGTAGAATGAATCAGCTGAACCAAAAAATATCAACCTGTTTCTGAGGAGCTGTTAGGGGCAGCAGCTGGAGATTCACAGCTCAAACCTGTCCCAGTCAGGTGAAACGAGAAGACTCCAAACACACAGGAGTGTGTCCAGGCACACATCCCCAGGATTAGTGTTTGTAAAGATACAAAGATGATGGATGAGTTGCTTTAATCTGTGGCTGCATTAAACAGATTGTCTCTGTACATTTAGTACCTGCTTTTCCAGTTCCAGCGGGAATTTAGTACCTTTGCTGATCAGAATCGATAACTTTAATTGGTAGTTTAGAGTCAGGTGCAAGGTGCATTGGCACTAATGAAAATTAGTTGCTTAATTTGCCAGTGACACCAGGGAGCATGCTGGGGAAGGCAGTGGGAAAGCCAGGGAAGGCTGCTGCTCTCCGTGCCCCACTCCTCGGGCACAGAGGGATGGGATGGGAAGGGGCTGATGCAGCCAAGCAGCAGAAGGGTGTGCAGGCAGCTGGCCAAGCACGCCAAGGAGCCCAGACAGCGGCCACATCACTGCGTGAGCAGACACAAGAGCACAGAGCGGATACTCAGGTGCCAGTGCTTAGGAGAGCCGTGCTCCTCCTGCTGCCCAGGGAGGTCAGAGCACACATCAGGTGCCCTGGGACCCGCGGAAGGTGGGCTTCCCACGCCACGGGCACAGCCAGGCTGCTCTGTATCATCGGGGCTTTATGTGCACCAAGCAGCTCCCTCTCTCCTTGAGGAGCAAACCTTTCCTCGTTCCTGAGCAAACACACGGCAGAGCTCCGCGGGCAGGAGAGGAGGCAGGGCTGTGCCTGCCTGCACACAGGAGGCTGTCAGCAAGCTCCTGGTGGCCAGGACAGCCACCCCACCAGGCCAGGGACCACCTCTGGCCTCTGCTCCAGCAACAGCCTCTGCTCATCAAATTGAAGAGGCCACATGCATCATCCCCCCCCCCCCCCCCCCCCAGTATCTTCCAATTAAGTTCTTTTGGTGTGGCTCAAAATTAAAACACAGCTACCTTGCGGGCACATTTGAAGCCCTCACTAGCCAGCAATGAAAGGGTTCTGGCTGGCCCCATTCCCTTTGAAGCACGCCTGCTGGCTGTAGGTTTCTCTTGTGCTCACTCGCAATTACAGCACTTTTCAGCTTCTCTCTCTCCTTTTTTCTTTAATTTAAATAGATTGAGAGGAATTAAAAAACCCTCATCAATCAGATTTATCAAATAAAACTGTAGAGGTAGGGCCAGCTGCAGCTACATATGTCAAACTCAGCTGCAGATATGAAAGGAGAGGCTGTAATTCATAGGGTGCTCAGCTTTTTGAGGGTTTAGCAGCAAAGCTAATCCCATTGCTATATTCCTAAACCTATAGAGATGCCTCTGAGCTAGGCAAGGATCAGTCCCTGTATACACAGGTCTGTCTGGACTCTGCCCCCTGTGAAAGGGGGTGTCCGTGCTGTACTTACTGCTGGGACACACTCCTTCACAAGCTGCTGCAATGTCCCCCTTCTCAGGGCTTGGGAAGGTCTAGAGAGGCCTTTGGTTTCTTTCCTTGTCCTTGTACCACATGTGTGGCTGAACAACCTGGGCACATCATCTGTCTGAGACAGTGTGCACAGGTTGCTCCAGCTGCAAGAGCTCAAATGAAAGAGAAGAGTAACAGCAAAACTTCTCATTGATTAACATGGGTCAGTATTTCTCCAGCCTTTGCAAGTTTTGGTTCACCGAGGTCCACTTTTGTTGACCACTATTAGCCGAGTGACGGTGAAGCCAAAGAAATCCAAAAGCAGGAAACATCCCCAGATACCTGCACAAGAATCTTGAGGTGTGGGTGAGAGAAGCTTTGAGGGGCACAAGCTGGAAATGAGGAATAGATATCTTGGCAATGAAGAAAGTCAGAGGTGGAGCAGTCTTCTCCCCTTCCTTTAAAAATTACTGCTGTTACCATGTAACCCTCTAAACGCCACTTTTCTGGGACACAAGTGACACCCATGATTCTCCTGCACATCCTGCTGGCCACTGCTTTTTGCAAAAACCCTGATCACAACCCTGCTTCCATCATGGCAAATTGTCAAGGGGAGCACTGAGAAACCCCAGCATCCTCTCCTCTCCCTCCGTTTTTCCACACTGCCTGACACACATGACACATCATAGCCTGTGGAATGGCCAGCTCTGTGCAAGGAACATCCCAGCAGCTGCTGACCACAAATAAAAATCCCAGGACATTCACGGGCAAACACACGTAACAAGAGTCACTCAGGGATGCAAAAGTGTGAAAGTGCTTTGTGGCTTTCCTCATGGTTATTTTAACAAAAGCATAGTTTGAAGTCTAGAAGGAGAGATAAGGGCTTTCCCAGCCAATGGAAATGCACAAACCTGGCACAGGCTCTGCCCCGGCCTCTCCTGCCCCTGAGCACCAATGGAGATGCTCTGACACATCATAGCCTGCCTTTGGACACGTGTCATGGTGCTGAAGAGCATCTTGTGCTGGGAGCTGAGGGCATGACATCCCTCATCCCACCCAGCGCCTCTCCAGCAGCGCTGGAGCCATCCCACCGTGCCAGGCAGCTGCCGTGGCCCAGCACGCCTCGCTGCACCCCCAGGATGTGCTCTGGGGCTGCCCTGCAGCTCCATGCAGAGCTGCTGACACTGAAAAATACCAGCTGCCTGTGCTGACATCAGGGCACGTTGGGCTTTGCACCACCCAGCAGAAGGAGGCGGCAATGGCATAAGCCCTCTGACCACTCCTGGCCAAATCCCTTCTGCCAGAGGCACGGAATCCTGCACTGGCTCGCCAGGGGGCCCAGCAAAGCTGCTCCTGCAGAGGCAGGTGCTACAGCATCCACCAACTTCTTTAGCAGAGAATCTCACATGGTGAAGGCTGTCAGCCTTCCCTCACTTACACAACCGAGCTGGTTTCTCAGGCTGCTGCCAGACCCTCGTGTCCTCCAACAGACTCCATCTGCTGGTGTTTTAGACAAGCAACTCCTGCAAGGACAAAATATATCGAGTTAAATAATACACACTTCATCTTCTGTTTCTCTCAGCAAAACTGTGCAATTTTTGGAGATATTTTGTAAATTCAGATTTATGATGATTGTTTTTCATGCTATGGCTACCACAGTGACCATAGAGAATTTATGGAGGTAATAATGTATTTAAGTAGCCAATTTTGAAAAAAATTGAGCCATTGCAATGGATTAACACTCAAACCATTAATATTCAAACATATTAAGTCACTTGAAGGATTTTTTTGTGTGTATGCATATTTTGGGGTATATTCTCCTCATAATACGTGGAGAGAAGATATGCTTTACTGTTGACATTTAACACATTTTCTTTATTGCTTTTCATTTCATCGTGAGTAAAAGTGTTATTTGTCCACCCAGCCTTCCTTAGGACAAATGCCATCATTTCTATTTGCAGAAGCAACCAAAAATTAAAGGAAATATTTTAGATGCTAACATTAAATGTCAAAAACTGATTTTAAGTAATTACTAATACCCTGGCACACATGCATTTTATTCAGAAAATTCCTGTTAAAAATATTCATTGGGGAATATTCAAATTTATTATGTAGAACAACACGGCATTAACGTGCTGGCTTCTATTTAATGCTTTGGTTCATAGCAACAAAGATACCAATGGGAAATCATTAAACAAATATGAGATTTTTTGCGGCATAATGGGTCTGTGTTTGGTATCACTTGACAAAAAAAGAAACCCCTCACCGAGCTCAAACTGACAGGAAAAAAAAATGCAATGCTCAGGCAAAGTACAGCAACATTATAAATGGTAACAGATTTCAGAAAGTGATTTTATGTTAATTCAAATGTTAACGCTGTCCGAGGCTGCTGAAGGGAGCGCGGGGCTGCGGGAGGAGATAGACATTGCCGGCAGGGAGCACAAAGGGCTGCCTCTTGGTGGGGAGGGGAGTTTTATTAATTATATTTCCTTTAGAGCCCTAACAATAACATGTCAGTAATCTACACATTCTGTGCTTAATTGACGCTAATGATTTGGCCGGCCGGGAGCCTCCCCCCGCCGTGAGAATCGCGGCCGTCCCGCGTTCCTCCAGCCCCGCGGCGCAGCCCCAATTAAGTCGATGAGCGTGGGGCCGCTGAGCCGCCCCTCTGCCACGGCCCCTCTGCCAGCCAGGTCCCACACGGGCACCTTCCAGCCACTCTCCGCAGCCCCGCACAAAGGGACATTCACGCTCCCCCAGAAATGACCACCCAGCACGCACGGCCACCCTGCCGTGGTGGCAGAGGCGGAGCTGGAAACGTCCCTCTGGTTCCCCTCTGGCGCAACAGCTGGGGAGAATCTGCGATTTCTCTCTCGTGCAGGTGAGCAACAGGTCCCAAAGCGCACACAGCCATCCCAAACCCAGGCGTGGCACCTGCCTGCAGCTGCCCTCGAGGTGCCGACCCGTCCATAAGCACTCAGCAAGTCAGGTATGCAGTTAGAGCAGGGAAGTGACTTCTCTCAAAACCACCCCCTGTCTGGGTTGCTGTGGCATCTCCACGCGTGGTGCCACACCACTCGGCTGTCAGCCAGCACAGTGTGTCCCAGCCTCCCTCAATTTACATCTCCAGAGTCGACCCCTTCTGTGACAGCAGTCCCTGGAAAGGTGGTTTCTCTTTAGGCAGGCAGCTGGGGAGGAAGTCCAATGGGCCCCAGCAGCAGGACCCAAACCCACTGCAGCTGCCAGCACCCCCAGACCACTTGCCACTGGCAGACAGCCCTTGGAAATGGCAGGAGAAACCTGGAGTCCTACCATAGTCCAACAACTCATGGAAGTTACAGCAGCAACAGCACCAGGTTGCTCTGGGCAGATGCATGATGGCTTCCTGATGTGCTGAACCAGTGCATTCCCTGCATCCTCCCAGCACAACGGTATGCAAGGAAGTCATGCACATTTCTCCATGAAGACCAGTAACAGACCTGCTTTTGTGTAGAGTTTCCTCCCTCCTTGGGACTACTCTTAGCCTCTACTCATCCCCCTTCAGGGCCTGATGTGCATCACAACTGCGAGTGCCACAGCCCAATTCCTTCTTCCACTCTTCCCGTCTTTCATCCTTGCCAGCACAGAGCCTCCACCATCACTCATCTCGGGTGTGGGCCAAGCACAGAGCACGGTGGCTGAGCCCGTGCTGCTCCTTCACATAGAGGATCAGCAGTTTGTCTGGCTCCTTTTTCTTCTTACCTGCACTAACAGAAGTCAGATCTTCTTTAAGTTGTTCAATGGAGGAAGTGGGGAGAGGAACCACAAAAAAACCCCGTGAGTCCAGTTTTGGTAGGAAATCAGGCTAAAAAACAACCAACTCAGTATACTGTCACTGCAAGCAAATACCAACCCCTATTAACGGGTTTCTAGACCAGCCATCCCACAGCAGCACCTCTCCCACTCCCAGCAGAACAGGGTGGCCCAGGCAGCAAAACATTCAACAAATTGTTCTGTTGCCACTTCTCAGGGGAAAACATTTGCTTAAAAACAGTCAGATGAATTTGGAGTGATCTATAGGGCACTTTGTTATGTTAATGACTGTTACCAACTGTCTGTTCTTTATATTAAAGTGTTGACTCATTGTCAGTTGGGGCGAGACAAGACAGCTTGCTTGTGCCTTGCAGTCCTTTTGCACTCACCCAAACTACTCATGTGAAGACACTTTAATATGAAGAGACACTGTCTGCAGCTATTATTAATCTCCTGACTGAAGCCCAGAATACTAATAACACCACACAGGATCAGCTAACCTTTCCTCAGAGCATTCTTCATTCTGCAAGATTTTGGCCAAAACTAAAACATTTTTCTCTGCTCTTACAAGGCTGACAACCAGACTTCCCTACCAGAAATATAAAAAGGTTTCCACTTGCCCTCTCCTGTGCTCAAATAACATCATCATCATCATTCAGGCAGAGGTAAGAGGGGAGCCTCCTGCAAGCCCAGAAACATCAGCTTTACCCACATCAGACAGCAGCATTTGGCAGGTCTGGCTGAGGTGAGAAAGCAACTTGTTTATCCTCAGACTGATCTTAAACCCAAGCGTAACAATCAAACTTCACTGTAAGCTGTACAGTCCAAATGTGACATTGGCATCTGGTAAGAACTGGAAGATGGATAATGGTGGAAAGATAAAGGCTATCTTTTAACTCTTGTCATGCTCAATAACTCCTAACATGTAGAAAAATGGGGCTGAGGTGCTGAGCTGCAGAGGCTGATGCCCTGGTAGAGTGCCCCCCCTCAAAAAAAATCCGAACACCTTGCACAGAACTGCAAAATAAAGCACCATATTACTCTTCTCCATCTGATGTTGCTGCTCTGGGATTCAATCCAAGAATGTTCACACCATTTATCCTGGTAGCATGCAGAGCACGCCATAGGTAAGTTTGTGTAACTGGAGTCGGAACACGATAACCTGAGCAAATCACAGCTGTCCCTACTTCTTCTTTTGCCTTGGGGGGAGTCCAAACACATTCCTACACAGTTTCATTACATTTTTACTCTCTTCTTTCCAGCCAAGCCACTTATTTTTAATTGTATGTGAGGCCTCTTCTACCCATACTTAAGAAGAAACCAGCAATCCTCAATCCAGAGCAGTGTCTGCTCCCCGCTCACGCAGACCAGCCAGTCTCACCCTGTCAGCTTTAGAGGATTTCACATCCTTGTGTCATCAACAGCTTCTTTCTGGAAACTCACATCTATACATAAGTTACTTTGGGCTCCTGACCCTACTGAAAATAAAAGAATCTGCCTCCAAAGGAAGAAAATATACCAAGCTATGCTTTTAGCACCAGGAAAATCATGTTTGTGGGGTGGCTGTTAACTGCGTGATTTTCCAGAAAATGTTCAAGCTTGTTGCTTTTCTCTGTCAGGAAAATTGTTTAGCTCTTGATTAAACCCATTATCAGTTCATTTTCAAGGAATGCTACTGTATACAGATTGGGAGAAACACAAACATTTGATCCTTTGATGTTGCCTTTATAGTATAAATGTGTAACATATGTGGGCAAATACTGATTTTTAGATGAAGAGTGACCAACTGTAATATTGCCAGAAAGACATTAAGTGCATTTAGATTTACAGAAGCATTTCCCCTGCACAAACATTGTCCATAAACAAAGTAACTCCTCTTTCTAATGCTCATGGGAATTTAAGAAAGCAACCAAAGCCTTACTTCTTTAGCCAAGGCAGAAGTTAACATTTGAGACTCCTAACAGAGCACAGGAGCACATGCTGATAAAGGAAATCTTTTCCTCTCAGAGACAGGTCTTGTCAGGCACCTGCTCTCCTCCATCCCAGGAGCAGGGGCTGTGGCATATCTGACAGAACAGGCACCAGGTGGGAGAAGCTCCGCACATTATTTTTCCTCATATCCCATGCAAACATATCCTGAGGCAAATATTTTGGATTTCATACTTTTCCTCCTTGAATGTTATTGCCATCATGCTGGAAACATCAAAAAGCAGTGCATTATAAAAACATATTTGCTTTCTTGCTGTATGAGTTACCTGAGAATATGTCTGGCTTGGTAAAACAAACCCAGTTTTCAAGCAGATTTGCAGTTCCAGTAGACAGTCTGCTCCCCTGAATTGCCAGCTTCTGTAGGACCAAAGCCCCTGGGATCAGAAAGGTTTTCCTTCCTTCCTTGATAGCCATCTGATTTAATTTGCCCTCAAACATGCCAGTCTGCAGAGTTCTGAAATCCCTGGTTTTATTCAGCCTACAGAGAATACTTCCTTTCTTTTATAATGTGAAATTCACCTTAAACAAAAATTTAAAAAGCTTCATATACAAACCTACCCTTTGTGCTTAGCATAAACTTATTATTTCAAGAGATTGAAAGGAGATAGCTCATATAGCATTGCAATATTCTGCAGTCTTAGTTAAATGTTGGATTACAACACATTATTGCCACAAGTTGTGGCAATAATGGACTACTCAAAACTTGGGGGAAACATGTACTTTAAAGCTGGTTTGCAGATAGTGTGGCTGAAAGAGCACAGGATCATCATCAAAATACTTACTGTTCATCAACTCAAGCCAAGTTTCACAAACTGCTATAACAACAAGAAATGGACATTAAAGTCTTGTCACATTTTTACATACTTATCTCCTGCCATCTCACAGACAAGAAACCCCCAGAATAAACCCCCCAAACCTCTTCATTACTCCACCTTGACTGGCCACCCCATGGCTAGGGGGAGGGCAGGAGGACAAGAAGAGGAAGAGCTCTGCTGCTTCCTGCCACAGGCAGCACACGACAGAGATACATCCCTTATTTAAATGCCAAACCTGAACAGAGACTGCAGGAGCCCAGGTCAAGCTGACACTGGCCGTGCCAGCAAGGCAGAGCTGTTCTTAATCCCCAACAAATTTCAAGGCGAGACAAAATTAACCTGTATTATTTCACAGCATATGCCAGTGTCCCCCTTTTCTTGAGGGAAGCGGGTTGTGGAGGAGGATTTTGGAAGATGAGGGTATGAGTAATCTGATGCTTTAAATGCATGTTGATAAATACCTAGAGACAGCAGTTCCCAGAACAGAAGGCTCATGCCAACAAGCGAGGTGAAGCGGGTGCATCCAGTGTCAACCTGCGCACTCGCCAGTCCCCTGCTGCACTGCACACTGACCCCCCTACTGTTCCATAAGGCTTTGCCTTGCAGCTGTTACTCCCAATAAAGTCTGGGAAAAAGCCCATTGTAGGATTTGGCAACTCCCAAGCTAAAGTTCAGGTTCCTGACACTTCCCCCTAAGAGGGGATGCTGCTGTAAACCTCGTACACTGCCAGTGAGGTCTGACCTGGCAGCCTGGCCAAAGGAAGTGTCCCACCCACCCAGCCCCCTGGGTTCAGTCTGCTGCTGCTGTACTGTGTGGGCAGGAAACAGCACCTAGGAGTAGAGAGAACCTTGAGCCAGGCCATGAGGGCTGCCTCTTGCCCCCACCTCATGCAAGTAGGGATGTAATAAACCCCTCGTGTTGTAATTCCTGAGAACCAAGAGGAGATGCTGACCTGAGACCTAGAAACAGACAGAACCAGAGAGAGACCACCCCCCTTCTTTAGGGCAGGCAAGCTAGACAGAACTATTTCTGTGAACTATTTATACCAATAACTATTTCTGTAGGTACCTACAGCATTCCTGACAGCTGAGCATCTGGCTGACTCAGTGGTGACTGCCATGCCTCCATCCTTTCTGCTCACCAGCACTGTTCCTCCCCACCCCAGCTCACAACTGCAGCCTCACTCACTCATTCGGGGCTATTGCCTTCAATACACCCACAGCTACCCCCAACTTCCAATTTTATAGTAGCAGTAATGCAAAATTAGCACTGGATTCATTTCTGTTGTTCAGTTTCTCTGATGCCCCCAGCTTTCAGACCAAGGTGAGGGTTTGATGCATTGTTATGACAAACCTTTCAGGAGGAGAAGATAATCATGTACCACCTGGGTTACTGCAAATTCAATTTACTTTGCAGCATGCTTTATGCTGGTCTGGAGCTATTAAAGAGAGAGAGTTTCCAGTTGAGGAGTGTGCAGCACTGCAGAGCTAAATTGCTTTTTCAGGGTTGCCCAGTGCTGTCTCTCCTACATTGCCCTGGGGCTGTTCACCCCTGGAGCCTCTCCCCATCTCTTGGGGTAACACATCTGGAGTCAGAGACAGCCTGCAGGAACACAAGATTTGGTATTATCTTACCTTTGCCACACAAGCTTCAGCCCAAACACACCAAACCTTTTTCTCTTACCTAGCCAGGCAGGACTGCCCCCCTGCTTCCCCCCACCAGGATCAGAATTTAGGAGAATAGAATCCACAAGCAAAGAAACACAGAGGAAACTTCCTCTTGGAGGTGGATTTTTTTCCTTGTTTTTCTTCTAACAGGGACAACTATCTTCCTTAAAATTACCTGCACTGGTGCTCCCTAAAGAAGTTTTTTTTAGCTTGTGGCAATCAATGCAAATTTTTTTCAAGCTACCCTAGAAAGGCAGCACCAGACACAGTATCCACATAGTGCAACAGACAACCAGAAACAGGATCTTATAAAACATGAGATAAAAGATGAGAAAGTAAGAAAATAGCTCTCAAGGTAAGTCACTCCAGCTGGGCAGTGGTGCATCTCTGGGACATGACTGCATTCCTACCTGGGGAGCTGCAAAGCCACGATCTCCATGCTCTGAACAGACTGCTTTCCATCAGAATAAGGAGGCTGACCTTTCAGAAAAGAAACAATTGTAAAATTAACAGGATTTCCACCTGAACCAGAGATCAAATTTGGAGGGATGCCTGTTGTCTGAACAAGTTTCATTCATAGGTATATCCATCTAAGATCCTGGTTTCCCACACAGCCCAGAAAACACATGGAACGCCTACATTCACTTCTGCATAGTGAAGTTAAGTGCAATCCCCGTTTTTAAGAGGCCAGTTAAAAATTTAAAAATGTAATTGTGGAGTTTTTTTGGTGAAACATCTGAAAGGGACTTAGATCTGAAAACACACCAAAAGGACTAGTACTGAAGCTTGCCTGGTGATTTAAGAATTAAACCTAGAGACTACCTTTCAGGAGGATTAGTTTCCCTCATCCACCCCATTTTGTGTTCTAAATTCTGGGACAAAGCATCAAAACGTATCTTGGCAAATCCTTCAATAATCAGCAAATAATACATCCCCTTTGTCTAGGACATGCAATTCTCTGAGAAATTAAAACCTCTCTGAACAGGCACCAGCAAATGTGTTCAGCTCACATTTACACTTGTTTTGTTAACACAACTTATAACCATTCATTGCAAGGAAAAAAGCCAGCAGCACCAAAGAACTTGCTTACCATTGATTAGCATAGGCATTTTTATTACATTAAAGCTTTAACATTTATCCAAATACTGGGTCAGGGAAGAGAAAAAGGCAGAATAACTTAAAAAAAAAATAATAAAAGGCAGCCTTGCCCAGAACTATTGTTAAAAAAAACCCTAACCAACAACAGAATAGCAGCTTCCTGAAATATTAAGCGTTGCAGCATTTAAGTTATCTGCAACAGGACACAATGAACCCTGGTAGTCTAACAAATGTTTTCAGTGTTATTGAACAGTCCTTCAAAGCAAGCACCAAGAAACACGCAAAAAATAAGCAACCATTTATCTCCATGTTCCCCTCTTCTCCAGAACCATGAGTTTCCAGAAAATGTCCTACTAGGACCTCTGAGATGTTCAGACATTGCAAAGGTCACAGACTTTCCTGTAAAAAGGCACATACCTCTCCAGAATTTAGCTCTGCACACATCATTATTTGTCAAATACTGTGCCAAAATCCCAATGTTTAAATGATTATTTAAGAAGAGGTAGACTTTTCCTACTGATCATCTCTCACTAACCATCACCTAAGGGTAACAATCCAGACAATCTGATTTAAGAATTTCCCAGTAAGCTGATCATTACAGAGTGTTATAGGAGGATTCCCCATATACTTGTCATGTTTATTATCCCCTCCCTAGCCACCTGTACCTGGCTAGAGGAAATCCAAGTAGCCCAACATGACAATTTTACCTTAGTATCCAAATAAAGAAGTTTCAGTGGATAAGCCAATAGTAGTAAATAAATAAAGCAATAATACTACAACTATTCATCCCCAACTCCCACACTTATTAATGGTCACAGTCTGAAAAAATCTTAATTGATCATAGGTAAAAGAAATATAGAAATATACATAAAACCAGCTGTCTTAGACAGCATTTTTTTTATTAAAAATGAATACACAGAGATATAGCAGCTTTTACAATAAAGTTTTTTAAAAGGCATCAAGTTGTAAGCCAACCATTCAAAAAAAAGGCTTTGAAATGTTGTCTTCCACAGCACTTTTTGCCCATTTGTCAATGAGGCACAGAAATCTGCAGATTCCCCAAAGGACAAACAGGAACAGTAACTGATCTAAACTTCAAGCCCTTTTTCTGAACAGTTGATCAAGCATCACCCTCCGTAGCAGCATCTGGAGCACACTTCGGTGTTCTTTCAAGTGGCTGGTGTACTTGATCCATTTCTTTAAAATATTTTAACATTCAATAAAACTATTTCAAATAGAAAAATTTCTGTCACATGAAAGTAAAGTTTCCTTTTCAGATTCCATGAAAGCTTATGAACTTCACTGGCAGCATTTCTGTAATGGAGCAGGAGCTAAAACCAGCAGAACAGGCACTTCAGCAAAATTGTCCATCAACAGTTTCTAAAGTCATATTGATTGCAGTCTAGGAGACAGTTTCTTACGACTTTGTGGTGGTGTAAGGACACCAGTGGGGAAAGGTGAAGTCCTATTTTGCTCAGCCAATATGGCTTGTTTTGCTTGAGCTCTGTCCTGAAAGCACATGAAAAAAAGAAAAAGGCATCTTTACTTTGGTGTGTCTATGCAACAGATCAATAAAATTCAGTGTTTTATAATCTGATAGATTGTTAATCTGGAAATGCATCTCCATATCTAACTCTCCTAACAGTAACTGATAAATCACACAGTACTTGTAGTTATCTTGTAGTGCAACTCCAGGAGATCAGTGTTAGTTTTTGGACTCTGATGATTAGCATTAATTCATAAGACACACACACTCTCGTACCTTCAAGAAAATTCAGAAACAACTGTATAGGAAGAGCTTTAACTTCTACCTACAATTCAGTAACCTAAATAGAAATAATAACCCAGATAGCTTAAACCACAATTTGTTGAACAAGATTTTGATCCTCTACAAGTTTCTCACTGAAAACCACTCTTGCTCCAGTGCTTGTCAATGACCACGGTCACATAAAAGTCCCACAAGACCAGTCTCAAGGGATCAATCTTTATTTTTCTGTTGATCAGACAAGACTGTACTACTGGTATTTCCTAGAGAGGAAGGTCTAATACATGGTATTTGAAGTATCCCAGAGGTTAAAAAAATGCTTCTGATTTCCAGGGTAATTATATGCTGTTTGAGATGAGAGGCTGAAGGCACAATCACCTTCTTAAACTAAATACTGAACAAGTCTGTCCCAAGACAAGTCTTTGTCTCAAGAATTTTGGATCTGGAGTACAATCTTATGCCTTTTATCATCTAAATACACTCAGTCTCGATCTGTTAATGCTTCACTTAAGTTGACTGTATGTTCTAACCAAAGGAACAAGACTTCAGCAATTTTACAGACAGGTTTTTGTCTTCATTCTGCTCATACATACCAGTAAATCAAAGCTGTTTATGTGTGTCTGTATATTGTGCAAATCTTCAGGAGCTATCCCGCTAAAGTGTTTGAGTTTGGAGCTTCCTACTTCCCTTAGCGCCATGGCAAATGGGACCATCCATTTCACACATTTCTCTATCTCACAAAATTTGTAACCTGGAACACAAGACACATGCTGATCTGCCTGAAAGAAGACGTAACATTTGTCAACACACAACACTTAAGTTTATAAATGCCAATACCTGAAACTTTCTCCATCAACTCAGATGAAGAGAAGTGATAAAAAGCAGAAGCTGCAAGTATTCCATAGGTATATTCCAAGCAGCCAATATCCAGCCCACAGAGATCCAAGAGCTACAAGACAACAGATGTTTAATAAGCCTGATACAAGAACACTTTTCCATGTGAAACAGCATTTGAAGGAAATCAGACTTACCTCCGCTATTTGTACAAATATCTGCTGTGGATATTGTGGTAGCATTACCTCATAAAGCTCATTTAAATATGCAACTTGCAAGTAAGTGTTTAGCCACGATACAACTGTCAGTGGATTTAAGTTCCAATTAAGAGCCTGAAAGAACAGATATAGAGAAGACTTCAGTGCCAATTTAAGTTCCTAACTTAAACTGTGCAAGATGTCTTAAGAATCAGAAGCTCTAATCCCAGTTGATTAAGGCATCTTTGAAACATGCAAATCAGATACTCTCCTGTAGCTCTTCCTGCTGACATGGTCAGGGAACAAATAATTTTGTTAATACACACATCCAGGTGGATGCTTTGGATCTCTTCTTACCTAGAGAAAACACTGCTTTCTAATTAGTAAGAGAAATTGTGCCTCTTAGCACCTAAGATTAACTGAGGAGCTCTGCTTTTGCTCTGATTATGCTATATGTTTTTAAAACCTAATTCCACTTTTAAATGTTACCTTCATAATGATCAATTCCATAGTGATGATTTCATCCTCTGTACAGGCTCCATCTGTAACATAGGCAAACTGGTGCAACTTTGGTGGATAAATTTCCTGAAAGATAGGAGATCAAGTATTTAATCTGTGGAATAGGTTGCAACTAGTTTCATGTGTTACTTTAACACAAAAAAAAAAAAGAGAAATAAACAGAACAACCACTGCTTCAGCCTTTCAAAACAGAAAGGGGAGGTGGGATAAGGAACTACATCCCCTTTCTAAACCCTGGTGTTCTCTGCCTTTAATAGACACACACTTCTTGCTCATCATAGCCTTCACCTTTCACTTGGGATGGATCAATAGAAACCTACATTGTTTGACTACAGCACCACTGTGACTGTACCATAACTGACATCAAGATTGTTTTAAAACACCCTGAAGAAAAGGCCCTTATCTCTTGCTTAAGAACAGATTGAATAGAAGCTCTTTAAAACTATGAAGAGCTTAAAAAACACTGTGTATTTTAGTCATTCAGATTGTTCCAGTAAATAACAGCTCAGACTATCATGCAGTAGGTACTCTATGGCAATGAAATTGCAACAAGTGGTCTCTGTATACACCAGCCAGCCAAAAACTCATTTAGCAATTGCAATTAAAACTTCAGATTTATTCTAGCACTGAATTCTCTAATGAGAAAACTAGCTAACATCACAGTATAATTTTACCCACTTCTAAAAAACCAGGAATGTTGAAAAGGAAAAAAAAAAAAGATCTTTTTTTCTGTCTCCTAGCTGAAAAAAATCATAGCAACTAACTCCACAAAGCTTTCCACAATGCATCCAGCATACAATAAGTGTGCTCTGTGACCATTCACCTTTTTATGTGTAAGTGAAGCTGGAGATACTTACCTCAAGCTTTGCTGCTATGAACAGAGAAGTGACACCAATAAGCTGCAATAGTGTTTTTACAACATCCTGTTGTGTTGCCATAAAGCGATCAAAGAAATCTTGTGCTAAATAAAAAGTTTCTCTATGAAGTTTGTAGGCTTCACAAACCTGGAAAGACAACAGAGATTACAAAGGTCATGGACAGTGTTAAAGACATGTATTAAAAAAAAGCATTAGATAGACAAAATTTGTATCAGCTTTCTATTTCACTGCTATTGTGAAGTAACATGTTAACTAAGAGCATGAGTTAAACAGTTTCCTTTGACACACGATGACTGTCATTACAGTAACTTCCAAGAAAAAAAGACCAGATCAGAGTGAAAACCCTTTTAGGAAATGCAAGCACATGTTCCAACAATGTCAGAACATCAGTTCCTCATTTTGTGCAAAGATGCATCATTCCAACACCTCAACAGAGAAAATTCTCACAAGTATTTTAAAATTAAGAGATTATGCCACCAAGTCATTCAAACAGCAAAAAAGACTCAGACACAAGAGGAGCTGTAGCACATTCTGCATGACAAAAACAGATAAAAAGGCTGTGAGATGGATCTGATCTCTAAGCTACCACACCTCCCTTCTTACAGTGACTTGCAATTATTTGTTCAGCCTTTGTCTGCAGTGTGACCTTAAAAAGCTTACAGCACTACCTTAAAAAGCTTATAGTGTTTTAGGGACAAATTGATTATTATCCACTATCAGTCTAAATGAATAACAGACTATATTGTCAGTTTGCAAATCATCAGCTCAATACATCATATATTCTTTAAGTTTGATGCCATTCATTGACACAATTTAAGATGAAGACAAGTATCTGGAGCTAAACATGCTCCTGAAGTGCACTCATGACAGTTATTAGTGCACTTCAACAAAAGCACACTTGAAACACTCACAAGCACAGAAAAGCTCACCTCCATTAGCCAGTCTAGAAGGATGGTTCTCATTTTAGGCTGCAGCTGAGGGTGCCTTTGCATGTAGAATTTATCCCTCATGTAAATCTCTTCTTTGTTTATCATGTTTTTCCATACGTCATCCCTGCTTGCCCAGCTAAGAGACATCAGTGTTTAGTCTTGGATCATGAGACAAGAGGAAAGCAGAGCAGCAGCAGCCCAGCACACTTACCCTAGAGCTGGCAGTGAGGTAGCTCTGGCAGGAACAATGCTCGGGCGGATACAGTGCGAGTAATCGATACAAACGGGATCATCATCTTTATCCGGAGTAGGAATCAGCATGTGGGCATTCTCATGAATGTTGTTCCAGGACACCTATTAAACCAAACAGGAGATTTTACACTCTGCATTTTTAAGTAATCATTTCAGTTGTACATAGAAAATAATCATAACTTTTGTCATGATTTCTTGCCAGTGTCTTACCTCTTTAAACTGCACAGAAACACAGAATGGTAGAGACTGGAAGGCATCTCTAGGTCATTTTGGCAACCTCCCTGCTCACACAGGCCCACCAAGAGCCAGTTACCCAGGACCACCTCCAGAAGGCTTTTGAGAATCCCCAAGGATGGAGACTCCACAACTACTCTGGGCAACTTGTACCATGCTTGGCTACCCTCACAGTAAAAAGTGTTCCATGATATTCAGAGTGAACCTCTTGTGCTTCAGTTTGCATCCATCTCTTGTCCTATCACACAAAGAAGAGCTTGGCTCCATCTTCTTTACATCTTCCCTTCAAATATTTATAAACAGTTTATACAAATCTCCACAGACCTCCTTTTCTTCAGGCTAAACAGCCCCAGCTTCCTCAGCCTTTCCTTATAGTAAAGATGCTCTGGTTCCTGAATTATCTTAATGGACCTTTCTGGACTCTTTCTTGTATGGTCAAGTCTTTTTTGACTGGGGAGCCCAGAACTGGACAGAACACTACAGATGTGGCCTCACCTGTGCTGAGTAGAGGGGGTATTGCTTATCTGCACAACAGAGAAAATTTGGAACTAAAGATGAAGAACATTCACCCTGCTCTCCTTTTGAAGGACCATAACTGTTTCATGGAAGGATATCCAAACCAGAATCTCCTATTCTCACAATGCATTTTGTTTTACTGAAAATACACTTGCCCTCAGGTAAATAACAAGCAGATGGAACTCAAAGACCCAAATATGAGGTCAGGATTTCTGGTAAGGAATATGTAGATAATATGCCTGAAACCATGCTTTCATGCAAAGCATCTCAGAAAACAAACACAGCAAAACAGTTTGTAGAATCTTGCACTCATTCATTTAGCAGAGTTAAGATAAAAACCCAAAGCATATATGACCCAATTTTCAGAATACAGCAAGTACAAGTTAAGCAATTGCTACTAAACCATCAAGCTGATAATTTCATATGAAGAATTCTGTCATGCTCTGCAAACATTCGATATGCAAAACTTCACCTGTCATGTCCATTCAACTTTTATTTGGACCAGAACTTAAGTCTAGGTTTACTCTTCTACCATCTAACTCTAAAACATAATCTTGTACATTTCACACAGTTCCCCAGGAAAATGCTACTTGATTTGCAGTAGAATACAAAGCCAGCACTGTGCCATCATGCCTAAGTAAATTAAAATTTGGCATTTCTGCTCAACAGTGAAGTCAGCCATCCTGCTGCAAATTGATCAGTTCTGCACCACTAAAAGGAGAGAACTCCCTAATATTATTTTTAATGTGATAAAAAAATTAAGAACAAGTTCAGAAGAATCATTAGGCACTATCAAGTAAAACCCTGTGAAACTTTGCCTCCTGAAAAAAGCTTCCACAGCTGATTTTTGCCATCTTTCCTACATACGACATCACTTTCCAGCAAAATGGCTCCCTCCTGCACCAGTTTCAGAAACAGAAACCACTGACTTGATGAAACAAAAACCACATGTCACAGTTCTCTCACAGCTAAGACTGCTTTGCACTTTGAGTTACTGACACACAGATCAGTCTCTTTTCTTCTTGGGAGTTCTACACGCAAATATAGCATAGCTACATACCCAGCCATACCAGGGTTTAATTTGAGTGGGGAGGAGGCAAAAAGAGGGAATAGTATCTTTATATTGAAAATGACAGACTCCTTACAAACTGAAAGTTTGAATGAAAATGTCACATCAGCATTGCCTGAAGTTAATTTTTGTCCTCCCTCAAAACTAGACTTTAGTCACACTTTGTTCTCCAAACTGCACAGCAAGCCCAGCTGCCAACAGCCTTTCGAGAAGTGCTGTCTTATCAGTTAATCAGCAAACAGAAAAGCAGATGATATAATATCTATTTAAAGGTGCCTACTACACCAGCAGCTTCTGAAGGACCAGAGACTTGCTCACAAAATTCTCAAACAAAGCAGACACCTCACACACCACATGCAACAATTACTAAAGATATTTCACCACCCTAAATTTTCTATAAGGAAATAGAAATCAAAGGTCAAGAGCCTCTTAGGTGTTTTGAGAAAAAGGGAAAACGGTTTTTGACATAATGTCACTTAACAAGACACTGGGCAAAAGATGTGAGCAACACCACAAGTATATAGCTTAGCTAGAGACAAGAAGGAAACTAAGGTGCAGCGCCTCAAAAGAAAGCAGCTTACTGGGGAGGGAGCACCATAACCAGCATAGATTTTGGTTGAGGGAATGAACATATCAGGCTCTTGAGTCTTTGAAACAGATTTAGCAAGACACTCAATCAAAAGTAAGAAACGCTATCAAGAAACTGCATTACCTCACACTGTAACTGCAAGAAAATAGGAGCCACCACTGAAAAAATAAACAGTTTAAGGTGGGGAGGGTATGAGGAAACCATGAAGAACTTCCTTTGGGCTTGCACAGGGCCAATCCAAAAGCAGAGACCTGTCACAAAGCAACAGATGTTACCCAGAATCTGTGCAGCCTAACAGAGGAAATACTACAGTCCTGGGCTTACTTCTGAGACAAACAGGAGCTGACGCAGCATGCAAGCAAAAAATCAGCAGGGAGAACGGCTCTTGAAGTCTATATGGAGCCCAGCAAGAAAGCCTGGTGACACTCACAGTAATATTCCAGATACAGGAACAACTAATCAGGTGCAGATCTCTATCTCAGACCTTAGAACAAGACACCGACTGGAGAAACTGAACCAAGCACATGAGAAGACTCATTAAGAGAAGGGGTACCAAGAGGGCAGAACACAGGTGATAAATCCATTAGAGCACTCAAGCCCACACAGCTCCAAACAGAGAAAACCCAGGAGTTCAGAGGTGGGGTCTTTTTAAAGCTCAAACATTACCAGGCCTCAGTTTCCTGCAGCATGTCACCATCCACTGATACATCAAATATTCATAGAAATTCATCTTTCTGAACATCCTTCAGGATATAGGCCAGACACAAAACAGAGTAGGTAGTGACCACTGGGGTTATTGGTTACAGGCCAGGCAGGGCCTTCAGTGAAGAAGAAACACCTAAAAATACAAGCTGAGACACTTGTGCACCTCAGTGTGAGCTAGGAGCCACCAGAATGAGCTTCTACAGACCCAGGGCAAGGAGTGCAGCAGGAGAGGAAGAGAATGACACAACTGCATTCAAACAGCAACATCAGAGGATTTTCAGCATGGAAATCAATGGCAGGGGAACAGGTCTGTTTGTCACCTTAAAAGCAGCACCTTGTACCAGAGACATTGGTATCAACTCAACAGAGACAACAGCCTTAGTTTGCCCATCAGAAATAGTGAGACCTATAATTCTAGCCATTTTTCACTCATACAATGCATTACTTCGAAGTATTGAATTTTTCTTTGCCATCAGAAGGGAATTCCAGATTTAATAAATAGGAGATAAAAGAGCCACTCACATTATTAAGTTGTTCCAATCCTCTTGGGATAGCACAGGAGCTTCTACTTCTTTCAAACAAGAGTCTGACCCAGATTATGGCCAAGTCAGGTTCTCAAACTGGGTATAGTTTACACTCCTTTTTTTGTGGGCTTTGTTTGTTTTGTTTTTTTTTAATTGAATCTTCAAAAGTCAATCTAGATTAGTCAAAGAAACTTTTCGGAGGATATTTTCAAAACACTTAGGTGGAAGGCTTTGACAATGCTAAAATCAGATTCTGGAAAGTGTCTAGTAAAGAACTGATCAAAACTACTTCCTGAGAGTTTACTCCACCTTTACATGTGAAAATATTAGAGTTTTATCTAAAGAAACTAACTTCTAGATTCAGTTCTCCACTTTATATGGAGGTCACCATGCAATTTGTATCACAATTGCACAGATTATTCTAATCTAGTTAGATTTTTTTTTTTTTTTACACAGAGCCTTGGAAGTGTATTCATCCACAGAAAGCAGCCAGAATTAGTATGACAATTGCTAGCAGAATTACAGCAGTGCCAGTTCTCCAAAATCAAACACAGAATTTATGCAATATTCTGCTGTCACAGACCTGATGATATAGCCACCCTTTCATCACATAAAGGGTAACGGCATCCTAATTAAGAACTGGGGCCTTATGTTCCACAGAAGCAAACTAATGAATTGACTATGAAGATGTCATAAAGTGGGATGTGACTATGATATTTTGCCTTGTGGATAAACTAGTGTCAGTAAACAATTTATTTAATGTAGAAGTCATGTGGTATAGGCTGCAGTGGATTTATAGCTGCTTGCATTTTAGAATTGTCGTGTCTCCACAGAGTAACTGTCACCCTGGCTATCATTCCAGCCTGCTATACTGCTGCTGGAACCGTAAACATATTCTCATTAGTGGTCCATGGCAATTTATATCAGAGAATAGCTTGTGTCACACCATAGACTGAAGAGCTGCTGCTGTGCAGCCAAATGTTAGCTTTTTTAACCAGATCTGGAACAATCTGGCTACTTTGTCACAACAAAAATACATTCTCTATGTAGGGAAAGATACATAGGCACAGTATTTTATTGTTTATAGAATGAAAGGGTCAAATTCCACCAGCATCCTATGATTAACTTGAAAAATTCCCAAGTAATGACTACTGCCTAAATTACCTAAGTTTTAGTTTACCTGTCACTCCTGAAGTAACACTGAATGGCTACCAGGTCAAGAGCACAAACAAGAAGACAAAATTGGAAGTCTTTATCTGCTTTCAAAATTGAAGGTCAACATATGCAAAAGATATTTCAAGTTTCCTTCCACTGTCTTTCTGGAAGACAGTAAAATCGGGTCCCTGTTGAGACTTTGTAACAGTACCTTGTTATTTTGCAATAAACATGCACAAGAAGGCCTTGCTCAGTTTAAACAGAATGAATCTTCTGCTGAAGGAGAAAGCTGCAGTGAAGGACAGGCAGCTCTTCCTTGTCAGAAGTGAGAAATTAGTTTAATATACTGTGCAAAAGAAAGACAGAAGGGAAGGAAAGATCCCCTCATTAAATGCTCACCATTTGAGCCCTGCTTAATATGTTGACTGATAACTAGTGTACGCAGTTGCAACAAGCGGAGGCCATTCCAAACAATGATGCCCATCTGTTATGGTAGCACTTCAGTCTTAGAACTTCCAGCTGCCACTTCGGGTTAGATGTGCCACATTATGCACAGCCTTGTCTACCAAATGAGGACAGGCTGCACACCCTGACCATGACTCCTGCAACTTCAGCATCACCCTGCGTGTACAGTGACAGGCTGAAGTCATAGTGACAGTGACTGAGCAGGTGTGTGTGTGTGTGTGTTCAGGGCAAAAAAGGAGAGGAATTAACCTATTCCAGAACTCTGTTTTATTTACAGTGGGCATCTCAAGGTACAAAAGCATCATACTTTCAATATCACACACCAACACGGCATCCAACAGAAATACCAAAAGCATCTCCTTTCTCAAGAGCATGGAAAGCACACACAGGGAACTAGAGGACACCACTAAAACCAGTCTTGACTTTGTAATGCAGCTCATTCTAACTGTCTTGCTAAGAAAGCTGGCAATAGTCACTATCAACTTCCACTGCAGGACTGATTTTCACAGTTAGAGTGACTTTACAAAAATTATTCCTTTGTTCTGCAGAGAAACAAAGCCTATTTTACTATGCCATTAGCAGCTAGCATACACTTCTAAGTCCTAATCAGGATGCCCTTACTAAGTCTGTCTGATAACTACCCTTTGTCAATGGGAATGGAGTTGATGTTGGAAGGGGAAGCTTTCCTCTTTCCCAGAGGATAGAGAGCTAGAGACATGACTGCCAAGTAAACCACCTCAAGAGATGATTCTGCCTGCATGTATAAGTGTCTTATGCTTTGGCCAGCAGGCTACAAGAGCACATGTACAAGGTACATAAGCACATGACTATACTTTTGCAAATCTCTAGAGAAGTCAATGCAGAGTAGGTCTAAAGGCTTGGCAGGTGCACCCTTGCAACTCCAGGACACCTGAATATACTTCAGCATTAACGTAATGTTTCAGACCAACACAGGCCTTGCATCTTGCAGAAGCTCCAAAGCTAACCTGAACTGAATTGTTTTGCACACTCCATCACCAACCAGGGCCAACAGCCCCCCTTGCCCACTGCTACTGGCATGTGGCGTGGCAGCAGCATACCTGTTTCACCACATTCACATTAATAACGAAGTACTGCAAAATAAGAGCAAGGTTAAGTAAGATTACAAGATTGACATAAAAAGCCAATTTGATTACCGGTTTTTCAGGCTGCTTTTTTCTAGTACTGTCCATTTTGGCAATTTCTTCATCAGGATCCTGTAAGAACTACGAAAAGCAACATATAATTTCGAGAGTTCAAACCGTGGGACAAGCAGCTGTTGGCTGCTGTGACACGCGCCGAGTCCCCCAGGAGCGCAGCCCCGCAGCCCCCGGCCCACCGCGTGGGCCCCGCACCCCCAACAAAAGGCGGCGAGGGCACGGGGGCCCAGCCCGGCGGCGGGGGGGAGGGGGGGTGCTGGCCCGCGGGCACCGGGCCGGGCCCGCACTCACCGTGGCCACATCAGCTTTCCTCTTGCGGGCTCGCATGGCGTACTCCGCATCCACGTCCTCCTTGGCGGGACGCTTCTCCTCCGCGCAGTCGCTGCCGAGAGAGGGGAAGCTGAGCGAGCGCCGGCCGCGGGAGTCTCCCGGGGGTGCTCGGCCCGCAGGGCCCCGCGCAGGGCGGGCCCGGCGCCCTCACCTCTCCCGGCGCACAGCGCCCGCCATGGCCAGCGGGGGCGAGCCGAGCGCCGCGCGGGGCACGGCCGAGCGGGCCCGGGCCACAGCCCCCCCCCCTCCCCCCAGAGGCCGGCAGAGGCGCGGAACGGGCAGCCGTGAACGGCCCCACCAGTTCCCCCCACCCCGCGGCCCCCTGCCCGCCCGCGCCACCGTTCACTCACCTCCACGCCAGCCCTTGCCGGCCGGGAGCGCGTGGTCGGCGTATGCCAGGCCAGCGGGGCAGGGCGGGACGCGGGCGGGCTCCGCCGGGCGCCTGCTACCGCGCGGCACGGCCGCTCCCGTCCCTGCGCGCGGCGCGGGCCGCGCCCGGCGGGACATTTAAACGCGCGGCGGCGGCGCGGGGCCGCCTCCCCACCGCGCACGTGGCCCCGCGCGCGGGCCGGGGCGGGGCGCGGGAGCGGCGCGGAGTCCCGCGCGCGGTAGGGGCGGGGCCGGGGGCGGGGCCTGCGGGATTCCGCGGGGCGGGGCCTGCGGGGCGGGGCCTGCGGGGCGGGGCCTGCGGGGCGGGGCCTGCGGGATTCCGCGGGAGAGGGGCCTGCGGGGCGGGGCCTGCGGGATTCCGCGGGAGCGGCGGGAGCGGCGGGAGCGGCGGGAGCGGCTGTCGCACGTGGGACTGCGCCGGGGTGAGCCCAGCCGAGCCGAGCCCGAACCGAACCGCGCCGAGCTGAGGGTCTGGGTCTCCTGTCCTGGACTCGGTCCCAGCTCTGGTCCCCGGCGCGGTTCCAGTCCCGGTCCACGGCAGGAGGCGGGGCCGCCGCCATGGCCTGCCCGGCCCTGCTCAGCTCACGCCTTCCTTCCCTCCCCGCAGGCCATGCAGCGGCCCGGGCTGTTCGGGCGGCTGAAAGCGGCGGTCGTCGGGATGGTTCATGTGGGAGCGCTGCCAGGTAAGCGGCGGGCAGGCGGCACGGCCGGCGGGACCCGCAGCCGGAGCTGGACCAGAACCAGGACCCGGACCAGGTCTGGGTCGCCGACATCACCCCTTGGCCCGGCTGCGGCCCCCCTGGAAACCTGTCCCTCCACCGCAACGACGGGCCCCTCATGAAGCGCCATAAGTTTGGGCGCTCCCCGTTTTAGAGGTAAAAAAGGCGGGAAGCAGATCCACATAGGGACCTGGGCTGAGAAAACAAGGGTTTGGGGTTGGTTAGCTCGGCATTTCAAGAAACAAGGGTTAGGGAATTGCACATGTGAGCGTTCTGAGAGGATGGAGGTTGGAGAGAGCTCCCTCGTGCCCCTAGAGGCGCTGGGAAGCTCGGACAACAGGCAGGATCTGTTCCAGCCTGGCCTCCTTGTCTGCCTTTCCAGGGGCTCAAGGTGAGCAGAGCTGATTACGGCAGCCCACCTTACCCCTGACAGGCTGATGCTCAGGGTGCCCCACGTTTTCCCAGAAGCAGCCCCCAGGCAATATGGCCAGCTCTCCCTGTGCTGTGAAATCAGGCCAGCTAACAAAGCTGACAGGGCTCAGCACAGTCCCCATTTCAGACTCCCACTGCCTGACCTTATGAGCTGAAGCATCAGAAAAGACTTTGTTCTTAAAGGAAATTCACTGAACTCCAGCAAAATCCATATGTGTGTCTTTCTGGCATGAAGATCAGTTACAATCAACCTTGCAGATGAAGAATAGCTTTAACTGGTTTAAAACTCCCTGTTGTTTAGCATAGGTATTCTGTGCTGACCTAGGGGTTGGTCTTGCCCATATGTTGTATTGTCTGGAGCATCACTAATGCAGGATAAATTATAAGTACATGAATAGCAAGCTAAGAGCAGACCTAGTGCAACAGGGGATTATAGCAGCCATTCCTCAAGTTTGTGAATTAGATTTAGGAGCTGAATGGTTACAGCAGCTCTGCCAAGTTCCTTAGCCTGCCAAGCTAAGGAAAGAGATGTCACTAAGGCATGTCACAAGGAGATAGAACAGCCTTTGAGCAAGTTTGCCCTATATGTCCCTGTTTCAGTATGCCAGTCCCCATGGATGTCCTGCCCAAAGCTGTTACTGTCCATGGGTTTGGTTTGTGCATGCCCTGGGGTAAGCAGCATTATTCTTGCAGGGACACCAAGAAGTTCTCTTCCATTGTCCCAGATCATTGATCAAGCTTGTCAAGAGGCAGAAACTTACAAGGATGCTGGAGTTGTAAGTTTTGGTTTCCTTCTTCCCATGATGGCCACTACACAAAGCCACTTCTGCATAGCCAGAATTTTAAACTGAGTCTTTAATTCTTCAAAAGCGTCTTAAACTGCACCGTTTAGGGAGATGCTTAAATCCGTGTCTTTTATTTCAACATAGGAGCTAGGCCTTCTAGATTACAAAAAAACCCTCTAAGATAAGTATCACCTGCACCCAAAACAATTGAAAAAACTTAGATTAAAATCGTACAATTCAAGTTGTTTGAGTTGGATTAATCAAGTCAATTTAAGGAGTTAAAAAAAAAAAAAAACAAACCGTGGCCTGAAACATGGGCTGTTGCTGGCATTCAAGGTCTCTGGCTGTAGAATGCTTCATCAATCCAGTCTGACAAGCAACTGTATTTTTAGCTCTGTACAAGACTCTGGTTTCCTGAGGTCATGGAGGAGTGCCATGTGCACAGCTGATACACTGCATGCATACGTCAGGAACCTGGAGGGTGCAGGATCACCCCACAGCTGTGTTTGTAACAAAACAGCACAGGTAATTCAGGATCTAAAAAAAAAAAAAAAAAGGCTTAGGCCCTTTTCTGCCCTCGCTAAGCCTCTCTCCAGGTTCCTGGCAGCAAACATGCCTGCTTTGCACGTCCAGAAGAGCAGGCCCAAAAGGCCAGTCTCAGCCAGGGGCAAGAAGAGACTGCTGACAGAATTGCTGTTGGACCTGAAGTGGTGTAGTAATCTTCATAGGTCAGTAGATTTTAACAGGGTGTATGTCCTTTTGAAAGGTCAGATATGTTTTAAACATTTCATTACACCTTGTCTTGGAGTGTTGATGTGCTTTTTCTTTGACCTGCCCACAGCATTAAGAACATTTTTTGGTGGTGTACTAATGTCCAAGATTTGAAAATGTCTTCAGTGAACAAGCAGTCACTGCTCTAAGCTGCTGTTTTCAGAAAAAACTTTATTAACAAGCCAGTTGCAACATTTTAAATCTATAAATTAGAATGATACTTTACAGACAGAACAAAATTGAATACAAGAGCTTCATTTAAAGAATAGAAGACCAAAGTCAAAATGCAAGACAAGTCATACAAGGTAGGTTATGGGCAGAGTACTGGTAAGGCTAAATTAGGAACGAATGCTGAGAATAGAATCACTGAAAGGATAAACAGTACTGGGGTAAAATGATGTTAGCCTGGTGGGCTTCACTGCCTGTGAACCAGATGAACACGTGTGAGTTGTCCTCCCAGTTAGAATAGTCTCTAAGTGCAAGTTGAACAGAATGAGGAAGTTTTTTTTCCTTTTCATGCCTGTTGAAAGCAGGTGTGCAATAGCTCTGCATTTTGTACTGTGCCTTTATATTTTGTTATTACAGAATCACCATGAGGTATAATGTGATTCCATCAACATGAGAAGAGTGGCAAATACTATTCTCTGTCTTCCTGTGCCAGAGGAAGTGCTTGCACAAGTAATCTATAACTCATAAAGTCATTGCTCCACATTCCAGTGCTTGTTTGCCCCTTTCCTTACCTAATGATTACACACTGAAACCTTCAGCAGCAGGGGGAAGACACCAAATATTCCCAAAGGTGAGGGAAGGTACAGAAGCAGTTGCTTTCGCTGCTGGCATGCACGAGACTAGAGCAGCTTTGAGACAAGCCTTAAAATCAGTACTTACTTAAAACACAAAGTTTTAATTTGGCTTTTATACTTCGTCTTTTCAGCAGTTGTACTAAATCCTGCAGTTCCAAGTCTAACTGGTTTACCTTTTCTGCAATTGCATTGCAGTCTCTGAACTTGAATATATCTTTAAACCTACCTGTCAGGTAGACAGATGAGGTGAATGCAGTAATATCTCTACACATCTGGACAAATTCAGGGCTTATGTTTATAATTAGTCAATTTTCCTGTAGAAGTCACAAGAACATCAATATGCTTCCACTCCAGTCCTCATTCTAAAGGACTGTACAGAACAGTGTTAGGGCAATATAGCAAACAAATCCTTTATTAAGGCCATAAGTCTCAGAGATAATCAGGAGAGCCTCCATAAATAACAATAGGGTTGCCTAACACTTTCTGCAATTCAATTCTTTAGTTTTTTGTGGTATTTTAAGAGAAATGCAAGTTTTCATGATAGATGCTTCAGGAGCTTCCCAGCTTTTACACAGAGATCACCACTCTGCCAAACTATCCAGCTTCTGGAATGGGAATATATTTGGGTTTCTTGCTCAGTATTCCAAAGGAACTGTTAAGCTGCCCATTTTTCTTGTGGAAGAAGAGCTAGAAAAAGGGGTTTTTTCCCATGGATGTTTGTGCTGACAGTGTTCCCAAATGCTGCCTCCAGTAGCCCTTGAGAAGATGCATAACCATTTGCTGCTATTTAGATGTTTATATATTGTTTCAAATTGCTTGAATTGGTGTTAACATTTAAAAATACAGTATATGGTCTTGCTCACTCCATCTGTGTTGCACTTGGAAGTAAATCCTGGTATATTCAGAGTAAGGTGACTTGTCTGGCACATTCTCAGCTTCACATAATAAATAGGAAAGATTTGTGATATTAGAGCACAGTAATGAAAACAAGTGAGTGCTTAGTTAGGAAGCCATCTGTGCTCAAAATGTATATGATTTGTGCTTGTGTGTTGCTAAACAATGAAATTCCCTAGACAAGATTTTATAAACAGCAGGGTATGAGGCATTATAATCCCTCCAATTTGTACCTGCTTTTCTTTAAGAAAGAGGCAAAATATATATATTCAGGTTAACTTTTATTCATTCCATTCAGCCTGGATGCCATTTGTTTTGTAGCTAGAAACTAGAGCACGAGTTCCTACTTGACTGTTAGTTACTGTTCCTAACTGTAGCTGCTGGAGTAGCTGACATTAAAAACAGTTGCTAGTGTATGTTTGACATCGATGTTTTTAAAGAATAAATGAGTGTTAAGCCTATTGCTCTTATAACTACAGTGATAACTGGAATTCACGGCACTTAGAATTTAATAACAGTGGAGACAGAATAAAGTAGTTATTTCTGCATAGAAACAGGTAGGTAGCTTTCACTTGGATTATAGAAGTTAACATTTCAAATCTCAGCTGTGTGACAGGAAAATAAAATAGCAGACAGACCTGCCCACAGCTACCTCCTATAGCATGAGCAGGAGAACATGAGATAGCAGCTTACTTCTATTAAGGTAGTGATCTCCTGCTCTGGAGGTGAGTTTTTAAAGAAATTGCTAAGAGCTGTGCTTACAAGCAGCAATTAAATGCTCTGCAAAGGCACCTGATTTCCTTTATAAAGGGCACATGAGTGGGGTGGGGGTAAATGCTGTAATTGGCTTGGTGCACACCTGAGCACCCTATATAATAATAGGGATGGGGCAAGTCTTTCTTCTTTTTTGGAGGAAGGAGTAGAGTTGATAAGCTTGCAGAGGTTCGTATTGGGGTGCATGTTTAGAGATAAAGCTTTTCTCTGGGGAGAAACACTGGGGTTAAAATTGCCCTGGGAAAAAGTTATGTTAGGTATATGCTGCGTTAAAACTTGTGCAACTGTTACATCAGTTGTGGTTTATAGTGTTATTGCTATTTTTGAGGCTTCTCTGCTGTGATGTGTGTGCGGCTGAAGTGTTTTAAGAGGTTATTTCTGTAAGTGGAATACATCTAAGGAAATAATTTTTCTGTATAGTTAGAGAGCTATTTAAATGACCTATTTTTCAGTAGCTAACTGTGATACAAAGGGCACTTCACATGTGTAGCTCTTCAGAAGTCATTCAAAGTAAGAAGGAAATATATTGTTTGAAAATTACATATAATAAGACTTACATATAAGCAACACTTAAATTATCTTAATATTCAATGGAAAAGGAACACAGAAGGTACTTGCAAGAGTTTTATCTCATACTGTCTACATAAATTCTGCTTTGGAGGATATAATGCAGAAGCTGCTTCCATAGACTTCTAAACTATAAGCTTAGGCTCCAAGAACTTTAATTTAGCATAACTGTTTTCTTTCCCCTATTTTAATTAGCTGTCTGCTAGTACTGAAGTTTGTTTCATATACATATCAATTCAGTAAACATACAAATCTGTGGTGTTATATTTTCATATAAAATATGAAAGAAAGCTTTGCCTTAATGCATCTGTAATTCAGCTTTCTGTATTGCAGAACATATGTTGTTCTTTTTCTAATTAAACAAAGCATAATATGCAAAAGAACAGTCGGATGGTACCAAAAGAACAACACATTATTAAAGTTCTACTAAAAATATTCACTGTAACCGTGGACCTTGAGGCCATAAGAAGAAGCAGTATGCTGGAAAGTGAATATAGTAAATTTAAAGTAGGAGAGAGAACTGCTGCAATCCTCCCATATGCCTGCATTTTGAACTGGAATTCAATCAGACACTTTTTATGCGTAGTATTATGGCTAGGGGTTTTTATAATTTATTAAATGAATTAATTCATTAATGTATCTAATGGAATGATTTGCTTTATGCAAATCCTGAACTGTCAAAGTAGTAGCAAGTTGAGAAAAGCTCAGTTTCACTGTGGAATTCTGCTAGCCCATTCTGTTGCTTTTTTTTTGGCTACTAGCATGGCTCTTTAGGAGCTGAGCATCTGAAGCCCCATTCCCAGTTGCCTTTCTTCCTGTTGAGGTTGATTTTTGACTGCCTGGAAGCATGGGAATTCAGATCCTGGTTCCTGGCTTTTATGATAAGTTTGGAGCTTCCCTGATACCAAGATTTTGGTGAGGTCTGCCAAGTAGTGTATTTCTGAGCCAAGGGCTTCCAGGCTTTTTGGCCTCAAGGAATTACCTGGTTTTGATGGTTCATTGCATTTTTTTTTTAATTTGCTTTGTTAAAGTATAGTTCTATATTAGTCCTTTTGCCACATGCAGCTACTGACCAACTTTGCATTCGTGCTTAGACTGACCTAATATGTTTATGTGTGTAGAGAGCAAGAGGCTACAGAGTTTCTCTTTCTGTTGGTACCACAGAGGATTCAGTAGCTGTGCCTCAGATACAAGACCATTTGGTCAGTTCAGGTTTGTTGGACCAGTCCTGACCTCATGCTGGAAAAAATGACTAAAAATTAGTGATTGGTTTTTTTTCCCCTGCCCATTTCCGAAAATGCTGTGGGTTTTCTTAGGACAGGTTGCCATCTTTGTCGTATGACTACCTCCCATCACAGGTACAGAAGTGTGAGTGTTAATCTTGAATTGGACACAGAAACTAAGTCAAGCGCAGATGTTTAGGTTGGTTGTCATACCTGGTTTTCCTTTGCCTAATTCAGGTTTTCCTGGACTGGAATTATGCAATTAAGTATGTTGTTGAATGGCACCACACAGTGCAGAGGTCCGATGTGGAGTGTCATCATATCAGGTCACCTTTTCCATTAACAGGTTGTGTCCCTTTGCTTTTTAGGTAGCATGTGTTTTGTGTATTTAAGTACTCAGCTGTAAGTAATTTGAGAAAGGCAGCTGTGCCCTGGTGCACTGAATGTTTGCAGGTTGTGTGCTTGGACTGACCACGTTGCTCCACTGGATTATTTCCTTCTCACTTTACCCCACCCTCTGTGTTGGGTGCTCATTTATGATGCCTGTGCCTTAGCCTGTAATTCAGCCATTAAATGCTGACTGCGTTTTGTATCCTGTCTTATCTTTTGCTGCCAGAAGGGCTTCCACACTACAGCAAAGATTAGAGAAGTGTTACATATAAAAGATTTTTAAAAAGGAAATCCCCTTCCTGATTCTCTATGTTATTGATAACCAATCTGCTTTGTTGAATTTCTAGTTGTACTTTTTCCCAAAAAATGTTCCTGCTATTCTTGTTCAGTTACAGTATCTGTGAAAGGTAAAGCTCTCATTTTAAAGGATTAAGATGTGTGATAAAACACAGAGAGAGAAGAATTTATTTGCTATATATACAATTAGTTTGTCTATTAAACTTTTTGCATTTTTAGAATTAAGCTGGTGAGAAATATCTGGTTTCTTTTCATCTTCTCGCTGCAAATGCAAAATATCAGGCATGGAATATGTTTCAAGGCTCTACTTTTACTCTTGTTATTAATCCATGACAAAATTATATATGATCTGCAGTTTTTGAAAACTTTTTGGTATCTCCTCTACAATTATTGGAAAAGTACATGGTATCAGGTAATGTACAAATTGTATCAGCAGAGTATTTTATCATCACTCCATTGTGATGATAATCTCCATCCATGTCCATGTGGATGGAGAGGTGTAATAGATAATAAATGGCAATATCTTCCTTCCAGTGATTCTGCATATGGAATGGGAAAAATATCAATAGTTAATATTATGGCATTTGGCACAATAATAGTCAAACAAAAAATTCCTTTATTTATCCAAAATAACACTTATTTTCTGACATTAATTGAATTGAAAATTGCCCTGATTATCTCAGAGCCCTCTGTTATCCGAACATACTCAATATCCTGTATTCCCCTTGGATAACTGAAGTTTGACTTTACGCTATTTTTAATGAGGTATAAGACTTAACTCATTTGCCTATAGTTCACATTTTAGGATGGATCAAAGGAACCCAAATTGATGAATGTATAATTAAAATCACATTTATTTCTCTTCACGATTTCCCTGCAAATACCATGCTGTTGATGAAAGCACTTTTATAAGTGCTTGTGTGCATCAAATGCATCAACACAATTTGCTGTAGATAATCCTTCCTTTGAAGGAAAACCTTTACACTTGTGTGTCTTAATGCATAATAGCATAATGTTAAACTAGCCATGTTTTTAAGCTCCCTCTTGCCCAGTGCAATGATGTTTTTTTATCCTTCTTTCCCCAGGATGGGTTGATAGTGGAGAACATGCACGACGTGCCGTACATGGTGTGCCCAGGCCCGGAGGTGACCGCAGCCATGGCAGTGCTCGGTGCTGCCATCAGACAGAGCTGTCCCCGTGTCCCGCTGGGTGTCCAGGTGCTGTGTGCTGCCAACCAGCAGGCAATAGCCATTGCTCTGGCTGCAGGTAATGGGAAGGGCTCCTCACTTATTCCTGCTGTTGCTGTGGCCTTTCTGCAGACTGTTCCTTGTGCTGACATAGCATGAAAAGCTGACTGTACCCTGAAAAAGCAGCAGTTAGGTTTTGAGAAAGATGCCTGCTTAATTAGAATAGATGGTACTTGTGCACTGCTTCAGTTGGAGGCTGCTAAAAGTCCCAAGGCTGCTGCCAGAGCTTTCTAGGTGAAACCTGTCTAAATATAATGATTAGTTTAAATCTGCTCATGTCTAAAAGCCACCTTTGGTGTAACTCTTATTTACTTCAGTTATATTATATGTGAGGATCAACATAACCCTAGTGGTTAAGCATCCTGTTTCAGCATCTAATTATATGTTGTTGCTGCTGCTGTTATCCATTAAAACTAAGTTTTCATTGTCTTTTTTAATGAATGAGTAGAATGAAGCTTTTTATATAATGACAAAAACTGAGTGTACAGATAGCCAAAGTACTTAAAATTAAATTGCATTTGAGGGAATTAAATATAAATTAATCTATCTTTATTGCATGAATCCTAGACTTGCTAAGCTTCCTGCTCCTACTGTTTGCTGAAGCAATTTTAGTTTTCCATATGTAACCCTCCACGATGTAAAGATGAAAGCTGGCTTCATATGGAAAGCCTGTACTTCCTAAATTGATAAATTGAGGGTTAATGCATTTTTTTGCCCAAATTGACTGTCATCATGGTAAGTGGCAAGGCTGCACATTTTTGCATGTACAAATTCTATAGAATCAGGCAGGAGATGCTGGTGTTAACTGGAAGCCATACTTCAGGTAAAATCCTGTAGGCTAACAGATCTGCAGTGGCAATTTTAATTATGCTGAATATGTTGTAAAAGCTTTAAATTCTTGTTAATAGATGTGTTTTCAACTGAGATTTGTTTTGTGGGCTTTAAAATCAGATGTTGCCATTTTCAAAGTATCTAGCCACTTGACAAATTGAGACAGCTTAATTTTTATTGCTGCATCGGAACCTGTACGAAAACCTCAAATAAAAATGGTAACAGAATCCAGTTTTAGTTTTTAGAGGTTGCTGCATGTGGGACACTTGAAGTACATAGGTATTTGGGAAAATAGCACATACCCTATTTTTAAAAGCAATCCTTTCAGGAGCAAAAATCATCACTAAATAAGGGATATAGACTGTGAACAACATATTTCTCTTCTTTGCAATTATTAATGAAGGGGAGAATTCCTGGAGGGCTTGGGTTTTGCTCAGCTCTACTCTTGTTCTGCACTATTTCCTCTGTAACTGGAGAACACCAACCAGGAAGGGCCTGAGTTTAATGCATTTCATTGCTCTTCTCTAAAAATGATTCTCTCAAGTTCACTGAACAGGAAAGCAAAAAGAAAATCACTTTAAGCAAAACCATAATAAAGTGGATACTACTTTGTAGGTAGCAAATCTTTGAATAGTTTTTCTGTAGCAACTTAGTAGTGACTTTAATGTCAATACAATTGTAATAGGCGGCTATTAATAAAGCAAGTCCTGTAAGCTTTCACTACAAAAATAACTTGATGAAAGTGCTTTAGCTAAAACCCATATGTAGCATCTTCTGCCTACTGTACAATCATTTCATTTTCCCTGTGGAAATCCCTGTCTTTGGTAAGAATAACTGTTCTGAAGAGAACCACACAGGAAATTTATAGCTGGTCTCCAGGAGAAGGTAATGATTTTATTTTGTAAAGGGTGGGGGGAAATCAACAGGTCTGCATTGTGACTAGGAGCTCAACTAGCTTGAGCAAGGACTGTAGGGTCCTGTCCCTGGGTGAGCCTGGGTCACTCATCATGAATCAGGGCTCGATTTTTAAGTTTATCTTCTCTCATCTCATAAGTTTAGAAAAAAATGATTCCGTTGGAAGGGACTTTAAAGAGTCATCTTGTCCAACTGCCATCTCTACTTGAAGCTGCCCTTTTTCCTTTAAGAATCAAGTAACTGAAATTCCAGTTCTGAATTAGTCTTCATCAGTGATGATGATACAGTTGATAGCTGATAAATGAGGCTTCATATCAGGAGATATCCCAGATCTCTCCATGTCTTTTGTAAATACAGCTTTGCTGTGTGAGCCCATTCCTTTCTCTCCCCCCCAGCAGAGTGGGAATTCACTTGCTGTCATCCGTGATACTGTTTAGGGTAAGACAGAATTAGGCAGAGTTGTATGCTGTGGGTTTTGCTGTCCTTTTTAACTGCCACCCTATTTATGCAGTGTTGAGGGGAGGCAGCTCAGCTGAGAACTGCAGCAGGGTGCCCATGCCTTGGGAGCATCCCACAGGTGCTGTGAAACAAGGCAGGGAGTGCTGTGGATGCTGCTGGGAGCACTGCTCCTGGGCCTGCAGTCCGTGCTGAGCATGGGAGGAGCTGCTGCAAGACAGTGTCCTGAGAAGTAAAGTGTCTTTGTAGCACAGACACACTATGCCTCGAGTGTCAACAGCAGACAAAGTCAATGCTCCTCTAAAAGTTCTGTTTATTACTTTTCATTGGAAATTCCCTGCTCTTGTTTTTCAGTGAGACTACAAAATGTGTTGTTCCCATATAAGTCAGAAATGGGACTGCCTATTAACTATTCAACAGCTATTACTTTTCAACTTCCCAAATGTGAAAGCAAGCAGTAGTATCATTCTCACAATTTTATGAGCATAAAAATGAATTCATTAGCAGAATCTGATTATGGCTTCATAAAACAGAAGGGTAATGATATGGTGCCTGCACCTATTACACTTGGTTAAAAATTGTGTTTTCATGGCCTCCAAAAACCCAGATAGGGAGTGCAGCCTTGTTAAGCTAAGTACAATCCAGTGTTTAGCAGGAAGCCTTATATTACTGAACTAAGGAAACACAAACCAAACATCAACAAACAATGTGCAAGCAGTGACTTCAATAAATGAAATTACTCAATGAATAGGCTCTGTCCCAAGTTAAACCTTGCTGTGAAATTGTAACATGTCTCTAGGCTTATCCATAGTCTTATGATTAGAGAAATAATTATTCCTATTTAACTGTGAATTGTACTGCAAGCTTGGGTGATATAAATAGAAGTTATAGCTTTTGTTCCTTGATGTAGAAATGTCAGTCTAGCTATTTGCAGTGTGTTTATCACCCAGTGTCTACAAGCACCTGTATTGGTACTCATGGCACACTCTTGTCTTTGGATCCTGAGAATACTCCATGCTTTGCACCCACTAATCTCAAGGCACAGGACAGCTTGCATTTGATTTGGCATCCATCTGTGATGTTTCTTGTTAGCTGGAGTCTGTGTTGCTAAGCAATACAGGCTCTTCTCTCTCAGGCATAAGCTTCTGTTTCTGCTACTTCAGGGCTTTTGGAATGAAACTGAAATTTTAAAACAGGCACCTTGTCATTTGGTAAATAAATTTTCAAGATCATTTGTGTTTATAGTTGGAACGTGCTAAGGTGATGCCTCTGTTGCCTAATCAGTTCTCTGGTGGGTGGGATTGCAGTCTTGATGACTGTTTCCACATGCATTGCTTTCCTTTGTATGATGTCAGCTCTAATTAAATGTGCATCTGACTCCAAAGCTGGAGCAGTAGCAGAGCTTCAGAAGGGCTTGGAAGATATCTCCAAAGCAAACTGGAAGAACAGCAAAAATGCACAAGATTGTGCAGAGCTTTTACACAGATGTGTAAAAGAGGCAGGTTTTAAGTGGCAGGTTCAAGGCTATGAAAGACAGGAAAGAAGTGGGGAGTGAAATAAGGAAGTCAAATGTCAATCTTGTGCCCCACAGCTGTGGGCCTATTGCACTGTGGTCCAAGGCTTCAGTCTTACAACAGGTATTTCAAGGCTGTGGAGGGGGTCCCTGAATGTTAATGAATGGCCCATGTGAAGTATTATAATTCATAATCTTCCTTTTCAGTATCCATCCCACAAAACCTTCCTAGTGTGAAAACTTAATGAACATGGTGGAACCCGTGCTACTAAGGCATGGCAGAATTGATGGTTGGAGTAGAATGAAAAATGTTTGACTCTTCCTAAGCCTTTGGCACAGCTCTAGAAGCAATTTGTTGATGTGGTGCTGTGTAGGAAACACACACAGGAGTCATGCAGGTTGCATATGACATGTTTCAGGCTGTGTTTTCTTGCCTAATTTCCTAAAGAAAGATGACAGTGCTGTACCTGTGTCCGTAGCCTTGATGCTTTTGACCTGATGGCAAACTTGCGGCATATTTAACTGGGAAATAGATGTCAGAGAAGCAGTAATACAGCAAAAGAGTTTCTGGAAAGAGGGAAGAGATGCGAATTAATGACCCTTTTTAGAGAGAAAACACATTGTTAGGATAAAGGAGCTGTGTTTTGACCCACCTGTTCCTCTGGCACATCATGGCAGGAGGCAGGGCAGGGTGTGCAGCTGCCTGTTCTGAGCCACACAGGGGCTGGGGGAAGGCTGGTGGGGTCAGTGGGAGAGATGGGAGCTGAAAGCAGTGAGATGGAAAGAAGTCAGAGGGAATAGGGGCAAAAATAAAGAATGTAAAACTTAAATATGTGGAAAAGTGAGGTTGGCTAGTCCTAGAGCACATGAAACAATTTGTGTTGGGATCAAATGGGAAGGTGGATTTTCACTTGATTTTAGTGTTTTTCTTCTCCATTTCTCAGTTTTAGCTAAAATGTTGCTTTTTACTGTTTTCAGGTCTTGATTTTATCCGGGCTGAAGGGTTTGTGTTTTCTCATGTGGCTGATGAAGGGATTATAAATGCCTGTGCAGGTGACCTGCTGCGATACAGAAAACACATTGGAGCAGAGAACATTCAGATTTTTGCTGATATTAAAAAGAAGCATAGGTAAATACAAGCAAAATTTTGTGTAAATATGAATGCAATCATGATCTTGTCTTTTTCTCCATTTTCTGATCTTTTTTTTTAATGCCAATTTTCTTTCAGGACAGTTAATCATATAGGAAGAAGTTTATTATTTAAGCATGGACTTGCAGTGCTAAAAGGGGATACATTTAAAAATAAATTTGCAGCTGTAAGTTGCAGGTTGCTGTATCTGTGAAGTTTGTAGTTGTTTAATCTTCAGGTTTTAAAAATGCCAGCTATAAAATCCTTGCATCTGGTATTGAGACTTTGTATACGTGTATATGTCTATTATGTTTAAAGAAGTTTTGTTTCTGAAAGTTAGGCATCCAGGGTTATTTTTTAGCTATGTAGGCAGTTGCCATATAAAAGCATCCAAGTGATAATATTTTGGCATTTTAAAAAGCTATTCTCTTTCTTCTTCCTGCCAATAGTACTGATTCCTGCTACTTAAATCAGTGCTGTCTGTGTAAGGGTTATGTTCTGTGATTATCAAACAGAAGGAACTTATGACAGATAAATCCAGTTTCTTTTCTGCTGATACTTTGTCTTACCTGTCACATGGTACTTTCAGCTATTTACATGTTGTTCTTTGGGTTTTTTTTTTTCCCCAGAAAAACTGCTCAAGTCCTATGTATTATACATGCTAAATAACCTAATTAAAATGTTTGTGTGGAGTATGTGAGCAATCATGAGTATAATCAAGTTTGGAAAATCTTAAATATGTAATAAGCAGGTAATAAATTTCAAAAGAGGAAGGAAACAATGTAGTGTGGTGGTCAAATGAACCTTTTCAGGTCCTTTCAGAACTGTTTCTTTCTGATGATTTTTTAATGTATATATATAAATATATACATGTAAGTAAAAATACATTGCATTAGATTTTCTGTAAAAGAAATTGCATCACGTCATTCTTTTTCTTAGTCTTGACGATGAATTGATATTTGGATTATACTTCCCATTTTTCAAAGTGTTTGCCTTTTAAGAAAGGAAAAGAGGTTTTTATTTCAGGCAGAAGCATAAGCTCAGAAGGAAATGCTGGAGGACTTGTTGGTTGAGCTTTTTAATGTAGAAAAATGCAGCTGCCACTGAGAGCTGCTATGCTCCTGTTCTTTAAATGAGGAGAAACTGTTCTTGTGCCATCACCACTCAGCAGTGCAACATGTTGGCCATACTGTTGTTTTCTGTTTAAATACAGAAACAACAGTGTTGGATGTTCAACCAGCAATGGCTGGAATTCTTTCCAAGCTTGGGACCACATAAATTAATAGCTGCTGTTGCTATAGATTTCAGACAGAGTGTGTCACCCATACATCAAAGCCTGCTGTTGAACAGCTGGGATGCAGGTGTAATTGATGTTTGTAATTGCTGTGTAAGATGATTCCTGGGGTTACATCATAGGTATTAACTATACTCCCTGTTAGTTGGACTTGTGGAGGTTGTTGATTCTGTCCTAAGCAACGATCTGATTTATGAATGAGGGCACATCCACAACTCCCACTTGAAGTCAGAGAGCTCTGTGTGCTCAACACTTCTGAAATACAGGTGCTCGACATGTAAGCAGCTGTCTCCATTGACACTTGGTGGTTCACTCGTAGCGCTCACTCTCTGGAGACACAGGACCCGGAGCAGTAATCGATCAGTTCTGGCTTTAACTCTCGCTGGGGTTGTGATGTTACCTGCCAATGTAAGCAGGGCACGGTAAAGCAGCCCCTGGGGGTTCTGCCAGCAGGAGGGCGGGGAGGCGAGGTGTGGTCCCGCCATGTGTGACGGGCTGTGTTCCTGCTGTGTTCCTGCAGTGCTCATGCCCTGACGGCCGATGTCAGCGTGGCCCAGACTGCGGCCGCTGCCCAGCTCTTCCTGGCCAACGGCGTGGTGCTGACCGGCACGGCCACCGGACACCCTGCGGACCCGCAGCAGCTGCGAGGTGAGGGCTGGGGTACCGGCCTGGGCAGCAGGGAGCGGGGGGAAAAGGATGAAAGACGAGAAACTCTCACTATGGGGTTTGATTTGATCAGAGCTAATATATTTGAGGTGTTACTCAGATGGACTGTGATACATTTCTATACAACAGTTTGGCAGGACAAAAATTAAAATTATTCCAAGCTTTCATAACACTGAATGATGCTGAGGCTTAAAGAAAATACTGTTTCATCTCTAAAAAGCCCTAATATAAGAAAAAACTACTTTACAGCACTAGAAAACTAACTATACTAAAACTAACCATATTAAACTAACTGACTAACCATAAATCTTTCCATTGAAGAGTTCAGTGTTTTTATCTTTCCCAATGAAAATGGAATTCCTGCAAGAAGAGGGGCATTTTGACAAGGCAACATTCCAAACATTAATACCAGGGAAAGTACTGCTTGGAAGATTTTCAGCAAGAATACAAGTTCATTGCTAGACAGGAAGATATTAATATCAAAATAATTTTTAAATAGTGTGGACTTTCTACCAAGAGAAACTCATTTGACCTATGAGTTCTGACCTTTGCAAAAGTGCTATGATTCTTGGTATTTTTATACTGGCATAAGTTTGGGCTATGTTCATGAAACTGTATTGCTCCCATGTTAGAATTAAAGTTCTATCATGGGGACATTTAATTTTCATCACTAATTTTAATTTAGATCAATGGCTTGAATTTGAATGTCTCACTACATAAAACAGAATGTGTATTTTTTTTAGGTTTTACTTTACCTAACACGCTGTAACTTGGCATATTTTGAAGTTCCAGTGCACTGTATTGTATTCCACTTAAGTTAGCAGATAAGCATGAAAAACATACTTTTCTTGCCAGAGATAACCTGGACCTCAAACATCTTTTGAAACAACATGAAATCATTCAGTGTTTTCAGGGTTTTAATGTATATCACACATGCTTAAGAGCATTTAAAATGAATGTTGAACTTGTCAAAGTGGTTCTTATTTCATACGTATTAAACTTTTTTGCTAAAAAACAGATTATAAGTTGCTATGCCTCAGTCACCAATGTTAAAAAGAAAACGATGGCTTGGTGTGAACACTGAGCCTCTTATGGTACAGTAAATTAGAAATGATACGTGGAACAAGTGATACTGGAAGCTAAGCCTGCTTTAGAGACTTCAAAATTTTGTTAATCTGGAGATCCATCCCTGTTTGTACTTAATATCTCTACTGTTATTAATGCAGATTAAATAATTTTTAAAGAATTTGATATGTCTTTGGGCAAAATCCTAGGTTAAATTCTGCTTTCATGTATGCACATGCAACCTCCATTGATTTCCTGCATCAAGGGCAAAACCTGACCTGTAGGCCCAGAGGTTTTTTTTGTCGCAGGACCCCAACCAGACAGAACCAGAGCTTCTGCTTTTCTTTCATGTGAACAAACATGTCAGTCTCTGTCTCTTTCTGGGTCCAAAGAACAAAATGAATCCGAGTTGGCAGCTGTAACGAAGTACACATTAATTCTGCATTTGCATTTGTGTTATGAAAGCAAGAGTGTGCAGATCATGGGTTTATTGTACTTAGATCACAGCATTTTGGATGTTAGCAGGCCCTCTCATGAGAAAGATGTCTTAAAACAGTTAAGAGAACAACTTAAAAATCAATATTCCATAGTATAAGGAAATGACAAATTAGGCATATCTATGTCAGAAGAGTCTTAAAAGGGATCAGATCTACAGTCTACAAAGTTGGTGTTGATGTGAGTGAGATTTTGCATTTCAGGAATTTATGCAGCCCTGGCAGTGCTGTATTACGGTGATACAATTGGGCACCTTTCATCACACTGCAAAGCAGCTTTTGAAAGCAGAGCCGAGAGACAGATGAGATTTTTGTCATGTCTCTTTTTCAGCTTTGTTGTGCAGTAATACAGAAGTGGTTTTGCCTTTGTGTCTTTGTGCAGAATTGATTGATTTGTGATGGGCTGTGGGAAGTGTTTCCCTGTCAAGCCAGAGATCTGTGTTCAGTCAGGTTTCATTTGCAGTTTGTGTTGCTGCCTTCTCTAGGCTGGCAGGCTCTGCTCCAGGGCTGCCTGGGCACTCCAGGGCACCAGAGGTCGATGGAGTATGAGGTCTGAAAAATCAGGCTTCGTGTTGTTAAGGAGCAAGAATTATAGCTGAGCGTTTTGAATTGCAGTTCATTAATAAACCATCTTTTCATTTAAGAGGTTATAGAAGTTCCAGTTTGCTGCCTTGTGGAATGTTCTTTGGTGGGATGTGTGAACCCATCAGGTTTTTTCTTTGGCTATAACTGCTGAAATACCTGCTTTGCATTCAGTTTGTATTTTGAGTGACCAAAGCTTTGCATAATGACCTCTCAGTTATGTCTTTGAACAAAACAAAGTGTCTCAGCTGAGTAACCAGTGGAAAACAGGTACATAATGAAATCCAACAGCTGGCTGTGACTGTCACCTCCTTAATTACTGTTCATAAAAGGGGCTTCAAGACTGACTCACTCTCTCATCTTTTGATGGTCAAAATAGAGGCTCCTGCCTTTGCAGTACCCTCAGAGATAGAAAAAGTACTGATCACTCACATCTCCTGTTTAAGCCCTAAATTTAATGACAGAGAAAAAGTCCCTTGAATTAAAACCTAAAATGTGTTAGAGTGGAGCATTACCATAAACATAGTGTTGTGTACGGTACAGTGATCACTGCAATGAAAAAGCTGCTAAAGAAGAGTAGTCGAGCAAGTTATTGGCACAGTGGTGCTTATTTTTACACTGCTCTTCACCACTGTTTTCAAGCTAGGAGCACTTGGCCTTTATTTCATGAAACTTGTGCATACCATAGTTCAAATGCTTTCATTGTGCTTTGCAACCAAGCACGATTTCACTGGGTTTTATTAAAGACCTGTGTGCAGCTGTGCTGCCACAAGAAAGAGCACAGTGCCCTCTAGTTACAGTCTACTGGAACAGAGAAATCTCTGTCAGCTTCAGAGTCTTGTTACTGTAACATCACAAAATTGCTTCCTTTCTCTCACTGTGTCAAAAAAAAAAAAAAGTCAGAAAAAGAACACCTGGGAAACTGAGAGATTTGAAGCAGAGGTCTGTGTTCAGAGACATTTTGACAGTGACTGAACATTGCCATACAAAAGCACATCTCACTGCTGTTGCTTTATTTTCTTTTACAGGTTAGAATTTGTATTAGCACAGCCAATAGACAAATCACCTTCTACTAATCAACTTTAGGCCTTGATGTGCTTGGAAAGGACTTAAAAGTAGCATCTGTAGCATACTTAATTAGGTAACACATCTCACTGCACACTGAGCACTCCCTTTGCCATTCTTCACATTGTCATTCTGAATAAATCTGCAGCCCAGGAGATGTGTGCACTCCTTGTGTCATGTGTGGATCGCAGCAGCACTTGATACCTTCCCACTTTGGAAGGCTTTGGGGTGTTTTGGAGTTTCAGATCAGTCTCAGGTTTCACTGGGTTTTTCCCTTTGCCCAGTAGGGATGAGCTGTTGTCTCAGACCCATATGAACATGCTCTGTTTAATTATTTGGCTCTTCATTTTTCCTGCTGATGTGAAATAATTGTGAAACAACTCCCTGCTAATGTGCTTTACGCACTTGTAAGAACAAATATTGACTTGGAGCTTGATTCCTCTGGGGATTCAGTCAAGTACTGTCACAAATCTGTGGTCAGATGCACCTTAATCATGTGTTGGTATTGATGTAAAACAGGTAAGATATTCCTAAGAGCATCTAGATATTATATACATAAAATTCTGGTATTTTAGAACAGGGTATCAGTAATAAGGCTATAAGTAACTAGAAATTAATTATTTTGTTGCTGTAAGCAGAATGACTAAGAATATCAAATATGCATAGAAATAACTAAAGTTTTAATCATATATGCATGATCCATCTGATTTGTTTGACATTTTCAGGAAGGGCTGTGTTGAATGGTTTTATTTTTGTGTTAAAATCTTTTTAAGAAGGAGTTATTGTTCCTAGATGGAAAAATGGTAAAGCATGTGACCTAAAAAGAGATTCAAGAGCATTTTAATTGATCCCGTTTCTTCAGTGAAGTAGGAAGGTGATAAATAATTAGTCTTCCCTGAAGCATAATTAATAAGTTAGGCTTCTGATGAAACTTCATTTAAACAGTTTTGAAACAGGCTTTTATTTGTTGCATGTGTGCTTTCCCTAGTTACCTCAAGCTATAACCACCTTACCATCAGCTTATCACTAATTAAGCTAATTTATATGTTTTTAAAGGTCAGAAGTAATGGCTCAATGCATTCCTCTAAGGGATGAAGCATCCTGTCCTATGAGTCACTCTTTGGATGGTCAGTTTGACATAAAATGATGAGAAGGATGCTTTAATAATTCTTGGCTTTTTTTTTTCCTCCCCCCAAAGCTAGTACTGACCCAAGTTCTGCAGAATATACTGTAATAACATTTCATTTATCTATGGGGAACCTTCCTATTCTCAAATAACTATCTCTTTTGGGGTTTATTCTAAAAAATGTGAATGCTGGTAACTGTACCATAGTTTCTGCACAGTTGGGTCTGTCAGAACGCATACATTTCACAGTGTTCCGCCTGACCCACGGGCTGAAGTCCACCCCTGCTCTGTTTGTGGTATTTTGAGCCTTGTTTTTGTCTGTTTCTCCTCTTGAAACCAGGTAAAAGGTCAGATCATTAAGTAACAGCGTATAAAGGAAAAATAAGTGGCTTTTTTGTTCCATTGTCATTTCTAGTACTGATAAAGACCGCTTCTCTTTCTGGCTTTTGCTTTCTGGAAAACTAGCTGAGCTGTCAATGGTGTCTCTATGATTCCTTCTCTCTTTCATACAAGCAGGTATAGAAAGTATTCCAGACAACAGAATGCAAAAAGTGAGATTTTTTTTTTTTTTCCTTCTTAATAGCTGTTTAGAGCTAAAGGTGTTTTTTTCTAGAGAACTTGTTTCATTCTGTAGTAGAAGTAATAAGCACCATGATCACAAATTTCTCAATACCTTTCTTCTGTTGAAAAACCAGGCAAATTAGACTCTTTATGGAGAGAGTTTCAAAGATGGGAATTAACCCTGATTTTGGCTTTCTTCTCTTCAGAGGTTAAGCATGCTGTGAAGATTCCTGTGCTGGTTGGGTCCGGAGTGACTCTGGAGAATGTGAAGAATTACTTGGACGCAGATGCTCTTATAATCGGTTCCTATTTCAAGAAAGAAGGATATTGGGCAAATGCTGTTGATCCTGACCGAGTAAAGAAATTCATGGAACACATAAGTAAACTGAGGGAATGAGTTTGTCAGCAAACACCGTTTGTGTGTGTGTGTTTGTAGAAATGCGGTGTGGTACGTTCTACGGAATTAAAGCACAAACGCGTGGCTGAATGGCAAATAACATCAAATAAAAATGCACATCATCTCCATACCTAGCTGGGAAGCAGGGTGACACTTTGCAATAACCTGGTGCTCTGATGTTTGCTTCTAGGCAGCACATTTCTGTGGTACTCACAGCTACCATCAGTGCAAAGCCAGCTCTGAAATCTTGTGTGAGATATTCTCTCCTATAAGTAAAGAGCTTATGGAGTTTAAGAATTTTTAGAAAATGTTCATTACAGGTGAGCTGAGTTCTGCTTTACCTTTAAGTACAATAGGATGCCCTAAGTTTACAGCTAAAAGTGTTGTAAATTGGACAAGTTAATTAGCCTTTCAGTTTCCCCATCTGTAAAATGATGATAATAGCACCTACATCACACAGGGGCTGTAAGACATAATGAATGAATGAATGTACAACACTTTCATCTCTCCAAATGAAGGGCTCTTTTAAAGTTCAAGATCATTATTTTTCATTAGAATTGTGCATTTATACAATTGCTACATTTTTGTAAAACCACACAAAAATTTAAGGTAACTGGGGTGTTGATTTACTTACAATACTTATTATAGAATAAATGTAAATATTTAGTTACATTTTAAGTAGATTTGGAATGTAGTCAAAATGCTTTTGCAAAAATTGGAAATTTTAATAAAGCATTATTATATTTTTCAGCAAGCACCTGCAGCTTTGTACCTCTCCAGACTAGTATTAGTGATGTAGAAAACTTTCTTGGAATACACAAGATATAATTACAATAGAAACCTTTCTACCAAAGCCACAGGTAAACACAGATTTTTATTTTTCTTGTGAAGTGTAGAGGAAAAATTAAATTACAGTCTCACTGTGTGTGTTGTAAGAGATTCTCCTTGAATTTGATTGTTTAGCTCGTAAGGAATCACAAAAGAGCCCAAGGAATACCTGTTATGTCATGGCTGCACAAAATGTGGGCATGTGTTTTCATTCCTTGCAACTGGGATGTCCTCTGGGAGCTCTCTCTTCCCTTGACATGTACACATCAGGCTTCTGCTGATGAAAGGTAAATTGTGGATATCAAAGCAAGCATACAAACGTGGGGTTTGTGGCAGCTGGCAGAGCACCCATTCTTTTCTGAGCAAAAGATCATCCCCCTTCCAAGGACAAAGAGATTTTCAAGATACTTAGTTTTGTTAATGTAATGGTGATTCCAGAATGTCACAGTATGAGATTGTCTTCTGAGGTTTCTTTTTTCTGGACTGGTCTGCTTCCCATGTGAGTCTCGTCAAAAGCAATGAAATGTCTTTGGTGTGTTGACCTGCTGGAAAAGAGGTTCTTTAGACCCTGTGACAGCCATGGCTTTTCTCCCTTTTTCTCCTAAATACACTGGCACAGCTTCAGTGCATGGAAATCCTTTCAGGTGCCTGGTTGTTGTGCCAGGCACTGCTTTGTCAAAGTCCACATTTACACAGGTACTTTAAATCTGTGTGTGGCTGTGCTTCCCTCAGAACCAGCACCTGTGTCCCAACCCAGGACAGCAGGAGCGCCCCTGTGGCCTTGCAGGTGTAAGCTGGATTCTGGCTGGAACCTAACCCATCTTGTACCAGCCACACTCGGGGTGGGGAGGGAAGAATTGAGGTCATCTTCATCAGTCTTTGCATCTGCAGCTCTCACTCCAGGCTGCTGGTAGAGGCAGTGCAGAATTACTTAAGGATCGTGAAGATGCTTTTAGAATGTGTCTTCCACACAGACAGCATTTTTGCCAGGTAAAGCAATGATCTGGTTTAGTCTTACAATTCTTAGCCTGAGTAGTGAATGTTATTTTATGTCCTCTGTATTGTGAAAAACACCATATTAAATTAAAAAAAGGTAAATTCACTTAGATACCAGTAATACCGGTGTGCTTGAATCAGTACATACGTTTGATCTTTGTGCCTTTAGGAGGGTTTTGTGTCTGTTTCCATACAGCATTGCACAGAAGATTTAGTGAAGGTTGTCCCAACAGGTGTGCACTAATACAATTGTTACCAGCATTGGAAGTTATTTTCAGTAAACCTGTAAGCTTGAAAGGCTGACCTGCAGCAACGAGCAGTGGTGCTCTAGTGCCACAAGAGTAAAAATCTCAAATAGTCAGCTGAAAACTACAATGGATACACTGATAAGGGTTGTTCAGTGGTGATAGTTGTTTTCAGAGAAACTGATGCCTCTGGTCAAAAGTCACATTCAACACTGTGAGTGTGAGAATTTTGAGTTGCCAGTGTGTTTCTTGAATTAGTTTCTACTTACATCCTAAAAACTCAGAAGTGCCTGAAACTTAAATGGGTTTTCATCTGAATAAAAGGAGGGGGTAAGTGGGAACTTCTTCAGTGCTGCATGCAAGCTCTAAAGGCAGTAGTGTTACACACAGCAGTTGTGCAGTACAGAAGCCTCAATGAGTTGGTGTAATACTCATAACATGCAATGAATACTGTAGACAGCACTCTCACTATCAGAATTTCATGTAACACACCTCTGTGTAAGGAACACCACCACTTGTGGAAGAAACAGGTCATAACTTGGGTCTGTATTGTTACATATGAAAGGTAAGTGCAGAATTTAGGGAACAGAAGTAAAGGAAAGCTGATTTTCAAGCCTGAAAATGTGACTGATCACCAGCTCTATATCATTTTTTGTGCCAAAAGTATTTGTCTAGCAGCATTAAGCATCTGCTTGCCTGATTCACACAGATGCTGTAAGTAGAATTTGACCTTTTGTTCAGCAAGTGTTTGAATATTTAACGTGAAAATATTAAGTTATCAGAAAGGCTGACTCTTTTGGGAAGACTGTTCAATTTTTATACAGCCCAAGTTGTTAAAGTACTTTGGAGCATGAACAACTTCAGAGCAGAACAAAGCAGGCAGTGCTAATGTGTAGAAACTCCAGAAGTAAATAACAGCTGTTCAAGAAGACTTCTATTAAATATGTATTAATTAACTTGAAGTGCATCACTTAAATATGTGAAGAGATTTTCTTGTGTTAATTTACATTAAAACACACAGCACTTGTTAGCCTCATTACACCACCCTAAGTATATCCTAGGCTATCACCTCATCTTACACTGAGCGTTTTGTTGGGTGTTGATTGCTTTCGATTTGCCCTTTTAAAATGTCAGATAGTGGCCTCCATTTCTTGTTGGATCTCTTCTTTCTCTCAGGTTTTGTGCTTGCATAGTTACTGTTCTTACTTGTGTCTGTTCTGTGCTGAGCAGAAAGAAAAATAACAATAGGTTGTGAAAATGTAATGGTAATTGCCCACCCAAACTTCACAGGTGGATCCTGCTGTTAACCTATGAACCAGCACAGAATGTAAGTGTCCATTTGTGTAGAAAAGTGATTTTACATGAAGATTCAGTATCACCTTTAGAACAGGAAAGATACATAGTAAGATGGAGTTAGTGAAATTATAGATAAATAAAATTGAGTGCTAATAACAGTGGTCTAAAGCAATGTATGAAGCTTCATAAACTCTCATTCCATCCACAAAACAAGTGTTTTGATGTGAACTTTGTAGGACGAATGGATTTTTAGCTATTTTGGTGCTGAAAATATATAAACTTGTAAGATTTTATTTAGTGCCGTTGTGGCAACTGATCCAACTGCTAGGCTGTACTTTCATCCATTATTTTGACTCCACATACTCCTTGATCACAAGTTGGAGTCCAGTTCTTGTTTCCCACACCTATCCCAGCACACTCACTGTGGGGAGACTGAGGAATGTGAGAACTCACAGGCAGGTCCTGGCAGAGCAGGAAGGGCAAATGAAACCAAAATATTTGGCTCTAGCAGAATCTTGAAGTCCATGACAAGTTGCTACATTGCACGGCTCTCCTGGGAGAAGTGAATGGGCTTGTTTGCTGTAGTTTCAGGTTGTGTGCAGCCTCTTCAGTTGAGACTTTGTGAATTTGCACCTAGGTTGTGTTTCCAAGATTGTCTCTGCTGTATTTGTGCTTAGGGAGACATTCTTTCTTAAGTGAAAGCTGGCTTTGCAAGGTAATTATGGCAGTATGGGAAATGCTGCCTGTAGAGAAATCCAGGCATGGAATTCAAAGCTCTTTGGTTCAAGAGCAGATTTAGATGTATGTATCTTCAAAAAGAAGCCTTCAAAGGTGACTTAAATTAAACCTTCACTTACTTCCTTACTTTGTCCTGACATCCAGTTAGTGTTTGCTGTGCTGGGAAGTTGAGTTTAGCAATAGAACTGACTGTGGCTTTTTTCTTGTGCATTTGCAGTGCTCATCTCTGTGACCTAAAGGATGTATTTTTCAGAAGGGTGGAGAACTGGGCTGAAATACTGTTTTTGTGGGCTGAAATGCCATGGTGTGCAGTAGAATTGACCACCTTGCAGTGAAGATGTTTTTCTTAATATCTAACCTAAACCTCTCCTGGTGCAGCCAAACTAAAAGGCCAGATGGTTTCTAGTGAAATCTCAAGAGTAGTAGAGGCCTTTTCACCCTAATATTTAAAAGCAAAGATAACTTAAGGTAGAAAAAGGTCTTTCTGCAGTGCAAACAGAAAGCCTTTCACATGAGGCAAAAGGATTGCAATTCACAACATACTGTTTTTTTGCTTACAGTTAGAAGCTTTAGAAGTAGTAGAGCTAAGGAGAGCCTAAGATGTTTCTTGTTAAACACTCAAGGGTAGGAAAAGATGTGTGAGGGTAATTATCTTGATTAAAAAATTTGATCATCTTAAATAGGTATTTTTAAAGGTGTTAAAAAGGGATTTTGCTGATTTGGGCTGAAGCTACTACTCTGTATCTATGTTTAACTCCTCTCTTTCCTGTCACTCGAATTTTCATTGTTTCATGAAGTAAATTCAGTGTCAGCCAGCAAATGTTAGTGTTTCATAATTTCTTTTTAAAAGGATGTCACTCCTTTAAGAATGAGTGATGAATGGGACAGAGATGCTGTTTCGGGCGTGGGTTACTTGGGGTTTTTAGTATATTAAAATGCAGTTTCTCCCTCTGTCCTACTACCTGTGCAAAGGAAGAGGGAATATCCAGTGTAGGGAGTAGGAGCTGCTGATTTGGCGGGTATTTAGGACTTCTTTATTGCTTAGTGAACAACATTAAGTGTAAAAATGTAAGTTAAGTGTATAAAAAAGTTACGTATCTAGATTTGGCAAATCTGATATGAAATCCAGTGTTCAGGACAGTAGTTGAACTCAGAATTGTTTGATTTTGTGCCTGGTCACTGTGTTAGGTGTGCTATGTCATACTGCTGTCAGAAAGGGGTCACAAACCAGAGAAGATTGAAACCATGTTTCATACAAATGTAGGAGGAATCCCAAATTCAGCAGTAAACAAAGATGAAAAGGAAGACAGCACAATAAGGGCAAGAAAAGATGCTTAAGTTTCCCACAGTTCCTGCCTCATTGTTTATTCCAGCTTCCTGTTTTTTCAGTCTGCTTCTCAAGCCTTTCTTGTGCATATACACAGATTATAGTATGCACAAGAATAAGCTGAAGGCAGAAACTGACTTAATGAAGACATTCTTGTGAGAGAGAAAAGATTTTGTTGTCCACAGATGCGCAAAGAAAAATAGAAAAGCAGCTGCCCTTAGAAATGGAGTAACAGTAGAGCTGAGTGCCACGTCATGATGCTTTAGTCAAAATCTGATGTGTTCGAAGTCTTTGAAAGCTTCTGTACTGTTGTGCAGGGATGTAACCAAGAGGTGAAACAAGAAGCTTCTGTAAGTCTCTGTAGGTACAAAAATGCTGTTAGCGAGGATTTTCTTGTTATTTTTCTAAGTCCATGAGAGACTTTTCTCTCTCACAGAAGAGGTAGCAGGGAATGTAAACAACCAAGCCACCTGCAACCTTGGAAAGTCTTGTTTATGGTATAGTAGAAAATATTTTGATAATGGATGTTTTAGGATTTTGGCCAATCACCCCCAAGGGGTGGCTGGTCCTTTGTCCAATTAGACTATGAAGAAAAAGTCTATAAAAGGTTAGTAAAATAATTAAATAAATCAATATTGCTGCACAATTCCTGCCTGTTGGATCTTCTCCTCCTCCTCCTCCCTATGGCTGCAGGACATGGTGATATGCCGTAGGAACCAGGCCTGTGGTAATAAGTCTCATCTTAGATACTGTCCTGAGCAGTGCTGACTCTTTGCCAATTTTCAGATGGCAAATAAGGATAAAAGGAAATAGCTTTCAACTACTCTGGTATGGATGACACTGTTAATAATCAGTTTTGTGTCAAAAACTTCTCTTTCCTTAAGACCTAAGCTATAGATATATGGTCATGTGCTATCATCTTCCTCTTCAGAGGAGGATTCTGAAGGGCAGAGGTCCTCAGTTCACTAGTTCCCATCTTTGTGGGAAGTTAGTTTGTCTTTCCTGAAAGCCTTTGTGGGAAGGGACAGTATAAATACGTTGGAAAAAATTTGTATGGCAAGTGGGTGGGGAGGTGAGGTGAAGTGGAGCTGAAATGCAGCAATCAAATGAAGGCTTCTGGTCCCTTGGCCTGCAGAGTTAAGGAGCTAGGGATGTTGGTTAGCAACAATTACTGAATTTAAGGAATATCTGCACTACACCTGCAAGGCTGTGAGCACTGGCATCTGGGTGAATGGGCTGGCTTATTCTACTCCTTGTGTTATTTGTTTATCAGCTGAAGCATTTATGAGAGCCAATGCAGCTGGTGGCATTTGGGCTGTGGAAATTACAGTTTGTAGTACTCTTCTAACAGTAACTGAGAGTTTAAAGAATCCTGTAACTAATATTTCAGTCATGCACTGAACACCTTCAAGTTTTAGGAATTTTTTTTTTTTCACTACCTTGATCAAATAGCCAAAAATATTATAGGATTCCTCTGAATCATTAACCATGGCTGCAGCAGCGTACCTAGTGAAATCGATCAGTGGTCCAGTCTCCTTTGACAGCTCCTATGTAACCAAATATAGGAGAAATAGAAGAGAAAATTTGTAGGGCTGGTAGTGGCTTGTATTTTTCAATAATTTATCAAGATTCGGGAGCACAGATTTCCTTTGGGAAATATTAGTTCTAAGGTTTACAAAGTGCCTCAGTTGTAAATACCCATAAAAATGACAATTTGGTAGGTCGTATTTATTCTTAAGCGGGTCAAAGGACATTAGTGTATTCCTACTGTATAAATCTGTCAAGTACAGAATTTCTTTATGCTCCCAAATCACAAAAGCACCTCTTACAGTCAAGGAGAAAGCATCACATTATTGCCAATCAAGGACAACAAGCAAGAATATCGATCTCCACCCAATAACTTTTGCCCTGCTCACTAAGTTTTTATTACTGAAACTGGACACATCAAGGGATTGGATTTAATATATACATATAGTGCTGATTTATTACAGGAGGAGAAATATGGTCTGGCCTTACTTCTGGCTCAATATTTTAACGCTTATTTTATTCCTTGCATGGGAGCTTTTTCTACAGACAAAGTGTAAAATTTTCAGGCAGCCCTGGATATGCACAAATCTTCTGCTCACCAGGGTACTTTGACTTACAGGTGTCCAAGCATCCTGCCTTTGGTGGCCTTACAGTCATGAGTCGTGATTTTAGGAGTTTATGTATGTGAAAGTCTGTACAGTGGGGTTGTTATTTCAGAGAGACATAACTAAAGATAAGCTTAGGGAGAGAGGAGGGGAGATTGAAGGGCATACGGGCACAAAAGGTCTGGGTGCTGCCTGCTGAGCCTGGTGTGAAGATGTGTTGGCTTCCTGCTCATCTGTGGAGCTGTGCATGTAAAGCCTTTTGTATAAGGGTTGTTTAGCAGTCACAGGTATTGGAATGCAGCAGAGGGCCAGCATCATCCATCTTGGTCTCCTGTTGGTGAAACTTCATATTTTTTGGTCATTTTTGGTTGATCACTGCAGAAGATTTGGCCTGCTCCACAAATACAGTGTCTTTGAACTCTATAGACAGTGATAACCATGGCTTATGGCAGAGGTGGGATCAATCAGTTGCTTTTTAGAAGGGATGTGCATCTATGAAACTGAAGGGAAAGTTCTTCACCACAGAATTAGAGAACAGTAGACATTGGAAGGAGCATCTAGTCTGACCCACCAGCTCAAAGCATGGTAAGCAAGAACAGGTTGCTCAGGATCTTGTCCAGACAGGTTTTGAATGTAAGGATGGTGTTTCCAGAGCCTCTCTGGGTAACCTGTTCCAGTATTTCTGTGATCAAAGATAAGCTACCAAGTTAGAAATGGAGGCTATATAAGTCAGCAGGACCAGATACCTGCTTGTTTTGCATCCTAGAGAGCAGCCAACTCCCTGTGTAATTATAAGCCCTGCTGGCTTTTTACCTGTCTAGGCAAAAGATGTGAGTTTTGATTGCTCTTTGGCCTTTCAAGAGCTGGTCAGCCCTTTCACAGAATAAATGCATGCAGAAGTAGCTGATGGATTTGCTGCACATGTTCATAATGCTGTGGAGAGAGCTGGAGAGGCAGGCCATACCCTACTCTCCATCATTTCCTGATGGATCAGGCAGAGGGACACATGCTGAATTTCTCCAGACGTGTCCTTCCCACACCAGACATTTTGTCAAGAGGTTAAGTGCACGGATTATGTGTTTGTTAGGATTTCCAGGTATCAAGTAATCCCCGCCCTTTCTCAGCACACGAGCTCCTACTGTGTGCTGCAGAGCAAACCTGACCCTCCCTGGAAATGCCCCTGCACGTGGTGTGCACACTCACACTGAACCTGATGCGGTTGGGAGTCCTGTGCATGTGCCCTCCTGTGGATTTCCACAAGCACTACAAATTGGATGTGACCCAAACGTTTTGGATTAACTCTGCATGTTCAGACCATCTGTGCAGCACACGTACCACTGGGCTGCTGGTGCTTTGAGGGTTGGACACAGCACTTCTACTGCACAGCTCCTGGGGACACATTTCAGTGTAGGAAGAGTTCAGAACAGGATCATAACACAATCAGAAATCATGCTTTTTACTGGGAATCTCTAGGGAGAATTCTGCTATGGGAAGAAGCTGATTTTTCAGGTTCTTCAGCTTCCTGACTTGTTAGAGGTAATTGTGTAGTAAGCCTTACCCTACCTTCAGGGTGCTTTCCTATGGCATAGATTTCTAAAGGATCTGGGAAGGCAGCAAGTTTTGATTTTGCATCTGTGTGTCTTAACTAGAACATAATTTCTTCACCAATGGGAATTCAAACCAGAAAAGGAGAGAAAAGGAGAGCAAATCATTTGGGGTTGAGATGAAAATATGACCCAGGGTATGTATTATCTACTTCAAGTGTCGGGTGAAAATGCTGAGTTCTGCCAGCTGCCTTTAAAATCACCTCTCAGAATCAAGCCGAGAATGAGGAAGTGACAATGACTTCCATGTCACCTTTTCAGGTAAATACAGAAAGCTGTAGTTGCCAGAGCAGTGATGAATCATGATTTCCTTCCATCCAAAGAGCCTTGGGCTTTTTCCTCATTCAAACATTTAACTTACTTGCAGGGCTGACAGAAAGGCAGTAGATTTTTTTTCCAAATATCCATTTGCCTTTCCATTTATCTACTTTGATCTAAAATATAGAACCTGATAGATGCCCTAGGTAAATCAAACATTTTCCGTCTGCCAAAACGGTTTTGCAAATGCTTATTTCATGCCATTACCATTTTTCTGTTTCTAGCAGTAAATCAAAAAGTATCAGCCATTCATCCACTTTAAAAGTAATGCCTTTCCTTTGCATAATTACACATACCCAGTGGAGATCTGTGTGCACAGTAAATCTATTCCTTTAAAAGGTTTCGCCTTAAGTACCACAGTGACATAAATTGGTGAAGTGCAAATTTATTTATTTAAAAGGTTTATTCTTTTAACTGATAGGGTAACTGTTACACATCCATTGTTGGGTTTGGGTGGGGAGGGCTTTTATTAATGTATCAGATTTAATTTTGCAGCAGATGTTTATGGAGAAAGGTCTCACTCCTTACAGGACTTGTAGCAATTGATATGCGTGTGTAATTTATTCTCATTACAGGTTTATTCTTAACTGGTGTTCAGGGGGTCTTCACTGTATCTCCAGTAGATCCTTGAGAATTAAATAGTTTAACGAATGTAATGAGCAAACCTGAAAGAAGTACACGTAAAGCAGAATATGGACTTGGATATTACCTCTCCAAATTTGCAAATAACATAAGTACGGTATTAAAAGGGAGTGAGAAATTGCCAAAAATAAATGTCTTCAAGTAATAAGTGCCCCGGATGGTATTTTGGCAAAGCAAAGATTAAAAAAAATTGATCTTTTCATCATTCTCATGTAAACTTGCTCATCTTTGTAAGTCATGCTTGTAGCTCTCAGGGGTGTCAAACCTAAAGCAGACAAGCCCAGCTGGTGGAAGCCTGGGAGTGAAATGATGAATTTTTTAGCAGATCTGAGTTTATTTTTAGGCTTTATAGAATTATGTTTCATTTCCCTGTGAGTGAAATTGTAGGAGGTAACTTAGAAGAAAAACAAATTAAGAAACTTCACTAGAACAGCAAAAAAATAGCAAAACACTGGACCCTAACTACAACTGAGCAAAACATATCCTGATTGCATTTGAAATTGTGGCTACAGTTTAGTCCTGCAAATATTTACATACATGTTCAGTTTAATGCATATGAGGATTCTTGAAACAAGCAGTAAGTCTGAAGAGACAGCAGACTACAAGTTAGGTTATGGCATGGGGAACTGAACAAAATTTCTAGTGTGAATATATTTCCTGTGGATGTATTTTCCATGGTGCTGAATGCAGGAGTAAAATTGCAGGTGTCTGGATTTTATTAGTTTATGCAGTAAAAGAAGTGCAGAAACATTTTTGGGGAGAGGAGGGTTCATAGGAAGGTTTTGGGTCTGGAATCTTGTTTGGTTAGTGAAGATAATTTCATTCACACAATCAACCTATTCAACCCTATAATTTCACACTATCCATTTTTTGCTGGCATTACAGAGCTGCTGACTCTTTCCTACAGTTAGAAAAGAAAAACTGCATTAGTACCTAAGGCAGATCTGGAAAGATGCCATGGACCTGGGATGAGAAGATGCATATGATAGTTACAGATCTAGCAAGGGCTGTTTTTTTGCAGGAAGTTTATTACATGCAGCTACACATCCCATGTCCACTAAGGTCACTCTTTTGAGATTTTGTTTTAAGTGGATTTGGCTTTTTGGGCTCTTTTCTGCTCCGTGGAATAAGTAAGAGGCTGGCAACTGTCCTTGTTTATCAGAATTGGTGGTGGTGTTGCCGTGTGGTTGCCTGTGATAGAAACTGGATTAGTAAGTGACAAAGATGCCTCTTTGAATCCCATGTCCCAGAATGTGCTCCTGGGAGTGCTGGGGACTGCAGCCTTCCCCACTGAAACAGCCTCCCCTCTGTTCTGCAGTTGGGAACCAAAGGAGCCACCTTAAAGGATGAGAGAGTACCTCAGCTTCCAAACTGGCTCAATCTTTGTCTTCCCATGCTGTTTGCATCGATGCTAATCAATGTTAATTATGGTAGTGGGGCTTGTGATGTACTCATTATAAAAGCCATCCTATTTTTCTGTGCTTGTACAGTCTGTCACACAATAGAGCCCTGATTGGGGTTCCCTAGATGCTACAAATAGTAATACAATTTGTTATAATAATGAATATGTGGTTCATGGTGTAAGACTACCAAGCTCAGTTCATGGAGCTTGGAAGCATCACTTGATAATTCTGTTTGCTGTTACCACTGCCTGTGGCATTCTGGATATGTCTTGACAGTTGGGGCCTCAGCAGTAAAGCAGTAAAGCTTTTGTTTGTATTTCAATAGGTGCTTCTTTTTAAATTTGCATCTGAGTCTCTGGGGTTTCAAGCATAAATATATGCTTGAAGTTAACTGTGCTTAAAAACTCTTCTGATTCAGCATCCTCACTGTGCTGGGTTCATGATCCCACCACCACTCCATTACTATACTGGGAGCTGGTGGGTGCTGAAGGATGGGGAGCCAGGGTGTTTCTTTCCTAGGCTGAGGTTTAGACATGCAAGAGTGGGAAGGTGCTTCCTCCCAGGTGCTGAGCAGCTGCTGGGTGTAGTTTGTAGCAAGGATTCCCAGCTGCTGCAGGGGCTGGAAGTGGGTAGAAGCCCAGAGCTGGGAGCTGATGCTTTCCTTCCTCCCGAGGCTGCGACCCCCTTTTGGTGTCTGGGCCCCCTTGAGCCCCCCCTAAGAGCTGATGCCTGAGAGGTGCAGTCTCCTGTGATGAATTTGGTTCAGTCCTACTGTTACCCTCACTGGAAATTTCAGTACCATTGTTTATATTAATTAATTTGTATAAATACAATTAATCCCCTCACTCTGCACCCCCAGGCCTTAACCTTTGTGAGTTTTGGTGACTTATATAGACTCTTTTTTCTTTTTTCTTTTTTCTTTTTTTTTTTTTTCCAGAGCAAGTTTTCCACAATGTTATTGCTTGTTACCTGGTTTGTTATGGATATTGGTTCTAGTCCCATATTTTGAATTCCCACCAGACTGCATGATTGAATTCTAGTTACCTATGTGCAGTTCAGGTGTGTGATTATCTGCCTGACTCTAGTTTTCTGCTGGAGTGCTGACCAAGCCTGTGTACAAAAATATTTTAAATTGTTGTTACATTGTCTCTTGAGTGTGCATGTTGATTTAAGAGGAATTCAAGTCAGTGTAGAGCTGCTTCTCTGTTTCTAATTAATTTAAAATATTTATTATAGCAGCTAGATTTTTCCTGTTAATGGTGCTTTACTGAAATTTCATGATCTACAGCACACCCTAGTGATATCTGGAAATCATGAAGTTACACCCACTCAATTTTATTTCCTTTGTGGTGAAACACATCTTAGGACTCCAATAAGCAAAGTCCAGGAAAGTAAATGCCTAAATGCCTTTGTATCCAAGATGGGAAGTGGGTTTATAAAGCAAAAACCAGCCTTAGAAATTGAGACTACAGGCTACTCCTCTGTGAAAAGAACATCTGTATAATGAGTTCATCTGGCTTGCAATCTATAATGTTTGACATATTTAACAACATAGGGAAAAGCAGCCCAAGGTTATGTAAGAAGAGTGAGGAATATCTGTTGAGTTCCCATTTAGACTGGAGAGAGCAACAAGATATAAATACAAGCATTGTGGAAGAAACCTACAGGCAGATTTCATAGGTCAGAAGCACGAATCATCATTTACTCTCTTATAGCCAGAATATTAAAATTTATGCTATGTATTAAATTCCTCCTTTTGCAGAATGTTAGGCCTTGTGGTTTTTCAGGTGGTGGTAGCTGTATTTAGTTTTGACTGCCATCAGGCTCCGTATGATCCTGCAGAGCTGTGTGCACCTTCCTAACTTTTTAGGCTATCGTCCACTCAGTTTTTCCTGGATTTCCATATTTCAGTCATTTGATTTGTCTAAGCACACAGACTGTCAAGAGTTCTGAACTGGCTGGTATTGACCCCATGATGGGGTGAGAGGAGAAAGCAGGTTTGAGAAGGAATCTGACAAAGAAGTGTAATTAAATAGTCAAGAAGGAAGGCAAATATTTATCAGAGGTGAAATCAAATTGGTGATGTGTGGATAACACTGAAAGAAAGTGAAACCAATGAGCTGCAGCTTGGCTCAACTGGAAGATCTGATCCCGTATCTGTGTCATATACAGAGCATTCCTTGCCTATGTAAGGCAAAGCTGAATATAGGGTCCTGCTTTCTGGTTCTCTCATGCATGAGAAATCTGTAATACTTTAGGGAGAGACAAGTTTCCTCTCAGACCTCTGCATTTCACTCTTGTCAGGTAATCCAAACAATAATGGAAATGAGTATTTTGTTTTATGTAAATAAAAACAAAAAGTTTGCAATAATTTATGGTATTTATTTAAATGACATGCAAATTACTTTGTGAAACTTAGGGGGGAAAGCAGCACAACTGAAACAGCACAATTGTTTCCAAGAACATTCATTTCAAATCCACATACAATATTTCATTCATGCTTAATTATTTCCCCAATGCTAGTCTAAGCATTACTAGTTTCCTTTGTCTTTTTGCTTTTGCATGCAGCATGATTGGCAAAATTGCTTGTGCTCTACCAACTCCTGCACATATGGGGTTTAGCCTCATTGTTCAATAGGTGGAGCAACAAGCAGTATGAACACTCATGCTGCCAAATTTGGCACATGTGAGCCCTCCAAAGTATACAGATATCACCTGTTTCATTTAAATCCCTGTCTATATTTTGCATTGCTACCATAATGGCAACTCCATTGTCTGGATGTATTATTTGAAGCAGCTTTTCTCCCATTGTTTGTGCACTGTAATCCTGGAGGTTTTTGTAGTCATTGTGAGCAGCTTACGTGAAAGAAATCACTCAGCTCGCAGTGAACCTGCTAGCAAAGAAACGGGCCATGACTAAAGCATGAGACCTGTGATCTTTCTGAAGAAAATCTCTTCAATAGATTGCATAATTTCTTGCTTTCATGACACTCTGGTCTCAGGTTTGGACTCAGTATTTCCTTTCGTCACCTCTGAGGTATGATGGGAATATTGGCTGAAAAAAGTAATGATGATGGCTGTGGATGTATCCTTAACATTTTACACACATCTCGAATGCTAGCAAAGAGGCACAGCTACTGTTTGACAGAAATTTTGGACAGTTGTTCATTCTAACTGCAGCAAAGTCTTGGCCTTTTATTGTTCCATGGTATTGACTGAATTGGCACATCTTGCTGTGAGTCTTTCTAACAGACTTTGAGAACTTAATGCTTGTCTGCTTAGGGAAGAATAAAGAATCTTCTGTAACTTACCTCAGAGAAAGGGCTGCCCAGTTCTTTCCCTTTGTAACATTCAGTCATCTGCCTGGACAGTGCCCTCTCCTCCAGCGGCACTTGCCTCCTGTGATTGTGTGTACGCACACTGTGGTCGGTACAGCCATTCAGCATTAGCTGTTCATGCCCTTTACTGGTTTTGCATGCACATCATTTTACTCCTGACACAGTCATTTGTGACATCTTTAAGGCAGTGGCTCCCAAGATGAGGGCTGCAGACAGCCAGCAAAAGGTCCCTTTGTAGTTTGCAAAGAGTTTCCAGTTCATTTTGTTTCCAAAGTCTAGCTCGTGTTAAAGGACAATATAAATGTTACATAAACACTGCCCTACTCTTCATTTAGCTTAGTTCTTCAGAGAACCCTGTTGCAGCTACATAGGCATTATGTGATCCCAAAGGGTGACACCTTTGTGGTTGCAAGTGATACTGAGCGGTGACCCAAGAGACAGTATTAAAATGTGCTTAACTGTGTAAGTTTGAAAATCCCATTTTAACTTGTTTGAGTATTTGCAGTTACTTCTGGAAGCTTCAAATCTGGTCCATCATTGTAGAGAATGATTCAAACTCGCCTTTTCATCTTTTTGCCTCCAACTTAGCACATGAGAAAAGATAATCAGGTGATGTAATCTGTACAAGCTGGCCTCTTCCACTCTACTACCCAGCTGACTGCAAGTTCCCCTCCTGCCTGCCACATTATCAGAACTCATCTCCAGGAATGCTGGAGAGAATTATTCTGTGTTCCTTTGTGAAACTGGGGCTCTCATTCAGCACCTGTGGAGTTGGGTGTAAGGTTGGAAGTGAAGTCAGCCAAGGGCCCTTGGCTCTCATGGGACTGAAATCAGCTTCTTTGCACTTACTGTGTGTCTCCAAAAGTAATGTGTGTTGGGGGCCAGAATTACACACAGCTGAACCCTTAGTATTCTCAGACTCCAGAAGCACCAGGACACATCTTGCACACCACTGAATAGTACCAAGTATGGAAATTTATCACTGATGTTGTTCTAGGCACCTTCAAATACTCAAATGTTTTGTTCCTTAACTGAATTTGCAATATGCATTTTAGATCTGATTTTGACATTTGTCTACTTTATGTATGCCCTTTAATTGGAGTTTTGACAAAACCTCAGATGCACTATTTTAGATACATTCTGCAAAAGAGTGGCTGTAGGAAATGGGGGGGTTTTTTGCTCCTCTCTGGGAATCCTGCAGGTATTTTGTGTAGCTATTTTTTACCCAGGTTTTTATTTCCACATCAGTGTTCGTCCATGCTATAACATATAAACATGTTAGCTAATTTCGGGACACTGACTTTTACATTCAGATTGCTGTAGGTTTTTTCTGAAAAGGTCACAAAATGACTACTCTGTACCAGTAAACACAATTAGTGAATTAGATTGCTGAGGAAGTAAAAAACAAGCATAAATGACTACTGTAAAAGAGGCTAAAAGAGCAGGAGATAGGTTATTCCATTTGCAGGTATGATCGTGCCTAAAGTACCTTTAGCAGCTTGCTTGGATAGTGCTAGCTAGCTCTGTTCCAAAGCACCAGCCTGTATTTTTTGGATCATCTTTCAAGACTGAGATGATAAAAGGCAATTAATAGTGTTTTGTGACCTTCTGCACTAGTAGTCCATCTTTTTGGCATTGAAACTGATTTTGCCCAACTTGGCATTTTATCACCTAGGAGTACATGGGGAGATCAAAGAGACACCTTTTACAGCAGCAGTAGAATGATTTAGTTCTGCCACACTGTTCTTCAAATTCACTGTTTCTTACAAGCTGATGAGGAAAACCTCTTCTTTGCTTAATATCACATAAGGTACATTGGAAGGCTGTGAAGAGGCAGATGTTCTATAGCTTCACTTCATATGCAAAAACCTGTTATTCTTTATTTGCATTCAATTAGAAGTCAGACCCCGATGAATATCTAATGTAGGAAATGGGGAAAAGATTTGCCATCAAGCATATGCTTTGCTTGTAGTGGATCTCAGTAACCTGCTATTGCATCTTCCTGCAGTCATTTGGTCATTCCTACTGTATTATTTACACCTTCCAGCTCAGAGGTAAAGAGTGTTAATAGGTGACAACTGGAGTAACGTTCCTGCTTTTAGAAATGTTGCCTTTTCTTGTTCCTTTTAAAAAGCCATTCTGCAGTTGCAAGATTTCCCTTACTGAGTAGCTCTGTTTAAGGATTTAAATGCTGTAGCATTACTTTCATATTCATTTTCTTTTTTGGTATAGTTGTGCCTTGTTTGATCTTGTGAAGGCTCCCCATTCTCCTGGCAATCCTGATATAATATGAGGAGCTCAGAAGTTACAAAACTGTTGTGTTGTCAAGAATGGAAGGTTCAAATGATCACTGTATTATGAAGCAGAAGTGGCAGACTCTTCCAGAACAGCTGCTGTGATAGCTGTGACCCTGTAAGAGCACACATACCGGGGTATTACAGTACCAAGGGAGAGACGGAAGTTGTGTGGAGCCTGAGACGTTAGACAGGGATAAGCAAAGCAGCTTTGCATCACTGCAGCACAGGATTTTCCAGACTTCAGGGGAAAACAACAGGAATCTTATACCCTCCTAAACTGGGATGTGATTAGAAACTTGCTTTGTTACATCTTCTGTCCCCTTTTTTTGTAGACCACTCCCACCACATGTTCTGGAGAACACATGAGATTTCTTCATCTTTCCTCTTTTCTCTTTGCTTTGATCTAACACTGTAAATTAAACCATCCTCACCCATATCCAAGCAATGCAGTGACACAAAAGAGAAACCTTGAGAATATTTTTAGGTGCTTTGCAAAGTTAAGCAAATAGGTCCATATTACTTCAAGCATGCCTCAGGTTTGGAATGGATTTTTGTCCTGCCATTGTGATAATAAATTTAAAGATTTTTAAGTAAAAAAAAAAGGTGCAGCTAAATGACATCATGAAACTAATTCTGTCACATACAGTTGCCTAATTCTCATGTTTTCTCCAGGAATCTCTAGCACAGAATAAAATGTAGAGAAACAACTTTTTTTCTGTGCAACAAGATTAAGTGTCTAATCTTAAAAAAAAGAAAAATCTGTCATGGTTTCCTGTGAAGGTAATAGGTATTTCAGATAATTGGATCAGGTGTTTCTGAACAGTTTCTCTAGAATGAGCTCGCTTCTGATGAGCATTTTCTCAAGATGCAGTAAAGGACAAGCTGAAAGCCAGAATGAATCATTGTTTTGGTAGCAACAGCCCATCTGCAGCTGAAATCATTCATGGTGCCCCCTTGGCCTATCTCTTAGTATGTCAAAAGCTGTGAAAACATGGGGCTGAGGACAGACTGAAGGGGCTTGCAGTCATTTTGGGTTCTGCTGCATGTTAGGGAAGCACTTGACAGAAATCTGCCAAGTGGCTCATCAAGACCAGAATGCGAGTGCACCACTGCTGTGGCTGATTTCTGATGCCTGCTTTTGACAGATAATGAGGTTTTGGGGGGGTAAAAGGGAATGTAGTTTTTATCTTGATTTTTAAAAGCATGGAGTTCCTCATAACCTGAAGAGGAAAAATATGTAAAACATGCTGATACAGGAAATGAAATAGTGAATCAATGCTGATAAAAGGGGATGGGGGAAGAGCAATGACATCTAGTATTTATTAAGAGCCCAGCTCACTGCAGTGAATATGGAATCACAGAATGGGTCAGGTTGGAAGGGAATACAGTGGGTCTTCTGGCCCCACCTCCCTGCTTAAGCAGGGTCATCCCAGAGCTCATGGCACAGGATTGTGTCCAGAAGTTCTGGAATATCCCCAGTGAGGGAGACTCCACACCCTCTCTGGGCAGCCTGTTCAGTGCTTGGTCACTGCACAGCAAATAAATCCTCATGTTCAGGTGGAACTTCCTGGGCATCAGTTCCTGCCTATAGCCTCTTGTCCCACTGCTGGGCTCCACGGAGCAGAGCCTGGTCCCTGCTCTGACACCTCCCTTTGGACACTGACAGACAAGGATGAGGTCCCCTCTCAGTCATCTCTTCTCGAGGCTGAGCAAGCCCAGCTCCCTCAGCCTTTCCTCAGATGCTCCAGTCCCTAAATATAGAGAGAATACAGTGAGATTATTGACAGGATCGGATTTGCAGACTGCCTTGAACTGCTCTCAGTCCACCAGCTCCTAGAATGAAAAAACACATGAATGTCTGTACCCGGAGCAAAGCTGTCCCTGCTTGTGTTCAGGAGGCTTTTCCCGAGGGGCAGGTGCGGAGGTGCGGGTTTTCCTCACATCCATGAGAGGAGGTGCGGGCTCTGCCGAGGCGCGGCTGCCGCCAGATGGAGCCGCCGGGCAGCGGGACCTGGGTGCGACAAAAACCCATCGCGGGGGTCCCGAAACAGCGTCGGGATCCTGCCCAAACCCACCGAGTGAGAGCTGTGCTGATACGCGAGCATCGGTGAGTGCTCACCCAGGAGAGGAACAGGCGTATTCCACCGGATACTGGCTGGGAACCACGGACCCAATCGAATCTTTACCCAGCTGATGCAAGAACCAGATTCCCGGAAGAACCACATTCCCCTAAGAACCAGATTCCTGTTGACTGCAGCTGAGTTAAAGAGTGTAGTGCGATTGCAAGAGCAGGTACAGCATTAAAGGATACACCCTGCACAGTTTTCTTACATTTTGATTTTAGTAATTTCTACCATACTAAAAAGCAGACCTGATGAATACCTATTGATGTAGCCCTAATAACCCATGTGTATTTTTAACTGCAGTAGTGAAGTAATGATTCGGTTTGGCATAGTGATAAAAATTCCCTCTTTTGATGGTTGGCAGACTTCATTGCATTTAATTTTGCCCCTTGGAAAGCTGCTTGCAGCTGGAATTTGGGGTGTTACTTTTTAAAATGTACGTGGCATTTAGGTTCTTCGCTCATTTTAGGAATTACATTTGTGTTTTACATTCAAGTCATAAAAATCAAGAGCATCAGTAGACCTGTAACATTTTGAGTTGTTACACAGAGAGTTATTTTATGTGATCATATAAAGCATGGGGAGGTTAAGAAGTCCCCAGTGCAGCCACAGGAAAGGGACAAAAATTGTGAGTTATATTTCTCCTTCAGTTTCTCATCCTGCATTTTCATCTTCTGAACAAGGGACTGAGGGGAGATGGCTTATCTTAAATCAGAAATGAAATCATAATAAAGGCTTAGTTTACAAAGCCAAAAACCTCTGTTATTAAACCATTCTTGAGGAAATGGCAGCGTTTTTAACATGTGGCAGTAACTTTTCCAAGACTGTACTGGTATTATGAAGCAGTGTGATATTTCAGGAGCCATATGTGACACAGCTGTTTTAATGCTCGTTTGATTGCTCCTGGTGCTCTATCAGACTAGCACACTGCATTTTACTGAGCTGGTGACTGAAACAAACCTGGATGACAAGAATGCAAAAATATTCTGAGATTAAATTCTCAGAGTAGGCCGAGGCATGTCCTAACATGGTTCTGTGGCAGGCAGCCCTTTCCTCCTCCTTTATCCTAGCTCAGATGGGATTGGGATGTGCTGTTCCACAACCACGTTCCTAAAACCATAGCATCATAGAATGGTTTGGCTTAGAAGGAGACCTTGAGGAACCTCTTGTTCCAACCCCCTGCAACAGGCAGGGACACCTTCCACTATCCCAGGTTGCTCCAAGCCCTGTCCAACCTGGCCTTGAACACTTCCAGGGATAGGGCAGCCACGATGCCTGTCCTTCCCTATTCCAATGCCTCACCACAATCAAAAAACTTTTTCCTAATGAAAGGAATGAGGAGGTGTCTTTACAAACTGTGGGCCTGCTGGTAGATAAAGCCAGATACTGATAGGTCAAAGAAGCAACGGGAGGAACCATCAATTCCAGAGAAATTCCACTAACTGACACAGACTATTGCTCACCCAAGGCCATGCTAAATTCCTGGACTTAGAGAAAAAGAACAGGGGTACACATTAGAAGAGAGTCTGTATTAGGCGATTTGGGAAGTCTGTACCTCTTAAGTACCTCAGCCAGTGGGGAAAGAGAGGGAAATGCGGCCAGGAAATTAGGATAAAAAGGAGGCTGCATCCTTTAGCAATTTGAGAGACCCCAAGTGACATGCCCCATGGCCTCTCTCTTGATTCGAATGAAGTTACAGAATTCCTCTGTTTCCTTTTTGGACATAAACCTCTGACATAATGAATTAATTTTACTGACACTAATACTTAATCTAAACGTACTCTCTCTCAAGTGTGAACCATTCCTCCTTGTCCTGTCACTACATGCTCCGGTAAACAGTATTTCCTCTTAAGTTCCCTTCATGTGCAGGAAAGGCACAGCTAGGTCACCCCAAAGCTTCTCTTCTCCAGGCTGAACAATCTCAGTTCTCCCAGCCTTTCCTCACACATCGTTCCGACCACCTCGGTGCCTGCTCTGGGCCCGCCACAGCGTGTGACGCCCCGCACAGAGGCCGTTCCCAGCCACGCTCCGAGCGCCAGGAGCGGGCCGGGCGCGGGGCCGGGCGGAGGCGGCGGCGGAGCAGGCGCGGAGGGCCCGAGGCCGCAGCGGAGAGCGCGGGCGCGGCTGCCCAGGCCCACCGCTCCGCGGCCGGCAGAGCTGAGGGTGGGCCGGGCGCTCCACGGGCTGCCCCTCCTCCGGCGCCACAGCTGTTTCCTGCCCGGCCGGCGGCGAGCCGCGCTCTCGTGGAGGAGGTAGGCGGGGGAAGAGGGGAAGGAAGGAAGGGCGCTGCGGAGCGCGGCGCTGGCTCTGTCCATGAGGGCCTCGCTGCCGCGGGGAGGGAGCGCCGGGAGCCGCCCCAGCGCCTGCGGCCGGCCCCGGACCTGGGGCCATCGTTCGGGTGCGGCGCTAATGGCCCTGAAGGCCTTCAGGCCCCACTGAACCCCCCTCTAGCTGCACGGAATCCCAGAGGCATTAGGGTGGGAAGGGAGCTCTGGAGATCATCCGGCCCAACCCTCCTGCCCAGGCAGGGTCACCGCGAGCAGGTGACACAGGAACGCGTCTGGGTGGGTTTTGAATGAACGTCTCATTCCTCATTTCTGCAAGTCACATTGTTGCTGGAGCGATGCTTCAGCAATAGTAAACCTGAAATTGGCAGGAAAATAAATAAAGAAATAGCTACAGTGTAATTAAATTTGGGCTATTTGAAAGGATTTATAATTACATTTTATGCTCAGCCTGTTTTAGTCATAACATTTTTAATAAATTTTAAAACATTCAGAACATGTTGATTAATTTTAATGAGATGAAGTCTTATGTTTTTGCAATGAGTCAGGGAAAACATCTTTAGTTTTCAGGCTTAGTTCAGATTTTGAAGATACCACTGCAGTGTGCTGCACTAAGTACCTCTACAGGGGAACAGCTCTGCTATTTGTGTTTCTGAGTGTCAGCTCTTTTCTCTTTCTTAAATGAATGTCTGGTTATTGGCTTCAGTATCAGCTGGCTGATGAAAGCGACCTGTAACTTTTTTGAGTACAGCCTTCAAGAGGGAGAAACTGGCTAGGAAATGGGGAAAAAAAAAATCACTCCTGGTTTATAATTAGAAGGACAATGAGTAGGCCTATAAAAATTCAAGGATAGAAGGAATTACAGCCATTCTTTCAGAGATACTTTGTAATTTAGCAGACCAGGTAAGCTGGGTATCCTAAGTGCCTAGACACGTTAGGTGCCAAATTTCCTTTTATCTCAGTGGAATTAATCACTCCCACTGAATATTTACCTGCATTTTTAGGCATCCAAGAGCCTTGTAAGATCAGTTTCTAGGTTCCTAGAAGGAGTTTGCTCATCTAATGAGTTAATTTGTTACCTCTTGTGTTAAATAAATGAATTAAGTGCTTTGATTATATTACATGCTTTGATAAATACACAGAAGAGCAATGCTATTACAGTCTCAGTTCTTACAAAACAATATTAAAGTGCTGTTTTATGCATTTCAATTGAACTCAGATTGTGTAGCAAATACAAGAGTTTCTTACCATCTCCTAATATAACTGAAACTAAAAGAAATCTGAGTAAATATGTAGTCAGTAACATATTACAGTAAATACTTGTAGGTACAGTGAATCCTCATGGTTAGGAAAGAAGAGTGCCAAATGCTGAGGTGATAATGGCAGTAAGCGTATTTTAACCTTTATGCCACCAAGCAGGAGTAAACCCTTTGTTAGGAAAGTAAATGAAAATTACAAGTGCAGAGCAGGTTCAAAACTGGTACATTTACTGGCTGCTGATGCCAGTCATCATTTATATCAGACAGACCACCTGCTTTGCAGGTTTCGAGTACTAGACCAGGCTCTAAAGGTAGGATTTTCAGAAAGGGATTATTTAGGAGCCAGATGCTGCTTGTGCTTAGAGGATATGTATGGACTGGTGATGAGATAGTCCTCCTTTGCAGATGGGAATATCTTGAGTCCCGTCTGTCCAGCTGTTATTGAAATAATTGATGGAGTTCTGGCCTGTTTAATCAATCAGGTGACATCTTTTTGCACACTGTTGTTTGTAAAGTCATGTTCTTTAGTCTGTCTCAGTTGCTCAGTACCTTGTGCTTGGATTTGCTCCAGTGGTGTTCTCATATTTCTTATAAAAGGTTGCAGTACGTACAGAGCTGTTGCTGTACAGTTGGGACAGAAGAAATTGTCACCTCACATTCTTGTTCATCACCATATGGTGTCCACCATGATACAGACAGCTCCAGGTAAGAGGACTTAGCTCTATATCTTCACTGCCTGGGGGGTTTGGAATGTGTTGTGTTGGTGGTTTTTCGTGCTATGTACATGCACATAGCAGAGAGGTTCACGTATTTACCTCAGTGAGAAGCTGTAAGGAGCAGTGAGGACAGCTTGGCGGTGGGCCAGGCTGTGTGCTGGTGAGAATGTCCTGTGTGACTATTTGGGGAGAGGCTCATTTTTCTATAAGTGGGATAGTGAGCCCAGAGATAGAATGGCTTTTGCTTGTCTGAAGCCATCATTTGGTGAAGGGGGAAGTAGGGCGATGAGATGGGAATATTAAACTGGAAAGAGCTGAAATGAGGTTCATGCTATAGAGTTATCTGGGGACTCTCTTCAGTTATTTATATTAGCAGGACTTTCAGTGAGTTGGGTACGATGTTGTTGTTTTAATTCTTTCTATGGCATTTTTCTTCTTAAGAAAACCTGCTGGTTTTAGGTTCAAAGTTGAGATGTTGTAACATGATGTTACCATTCCCTTTGGATAGGGAGAGCAGGAGCATTGCTCACTTTATTCCCCTGTCCTTGGGGTGAGAGAGGGAGCATCAACTGAAGTACAGAATCTAAGACTTCGGATGAGTATTTGGGGAGACCACAAAGACACAAGGAAAGCAGCCACTGAACTGCAATAGAACAAAAAAGTTACACAGCAAAGGTTGGTTTCTCAGTGACTTCGTGTTCTGGAACTCTTGGTTTTGGTTTTTTTCTTGCAGTGCTGAAGATTCTTGGTACCATGTGAAGTCAGTAGGAGCTGTGGGGACTCAGCAGCTCTGAAAGCTGCACACAGTTTTATGGATGTTGACATTTCTATCCCTTCATTAGACCAAATCCAGTATTTTACAGTCATGGTGTTTCCTAATGTCTGGGTGAATTCAGTAGGGAACAATTTGGTGCTAGAATCAAATTGCATTTTAAGTTACTTGTCAGTTACACAATCAGAGTTTATAAATGCTTTTGGCTATCATGTGATTGTACTTCTAACAGGCAAAGTTTACAGTTCCTTCTCTGTTATTCTGGGGTAGGATCCTTGCTCATTTGTAGCACCACCGGCATTTTGCAACGTGCCTATTTCCTATTATGCTTGCTTGTGATTCTGATCTGTAGGTTGGTGTCAGATGCAACTTTGTGCACCACATTCTTGCAGTTGACTTCTTCCAGACCTTACCAGTCTGTGGGGTGTTAGAGGTTTGCAGCTGCAGAGCTTTATAAGCCTTTTGTTTGATTTCCTGAGCGAGCTGGCTGGCTGCTGACTGTTATTTAGTTGGTTTTTTGGTGGGGGCTGCTTATCCTAGTAGCAGGTTAAACACTTTAGTGGTGTCTGTGCTGCAGCTTGTTGGTGTATTGTCACAATATCCTTTAATGGCCTGTGGTGTATGGTTCAATAAATACCTGCTCACTGAAAATTGCATGATTGATCATCTTGATTTTTCATTGGAACATCAATTTTTTCAAGGAATGCCTAATTCTATGTGCTGAATGTAGGAATCTGGGATTACTTTACATGTAGGACATTACATATTAGGATATGGTTTATGTTTCAGTGGCTCTCGCTAGTGCTCTGTATGTGCAGTTTAAAAAAACCCCTTGTATGTGCTGTGCCTCAGGTACTGTGTTCACTAATGTTCTCTGCAGGTCTTAAAATATGGTGAATATGACAAGAGATCATAAAAACTTTTAAGAGTTTAGAGAAAATGAGTGGTCCTTGTAAAGTCTTTGAGAATTTTGAGTGTGATGCTCGCATCCAGAGCTAAGCAGGAACCGCTTTGCTATGCCAAGAACCTTGTTCAGAAAAGCCAAAAATGCCCAAATAAATGTTAATTTTGAGAGTGGAAATTTCCTTTGGGGAAGTTGTGAGGGGAGTGAAATGGTCAATAATTTAGTTTGGAAAAACTAGTTACAGTTTCTTGAGTTCCAGTATGTTTCTGCTTTACCTTGAGGCTGGTTTATAAGCAGTTAAAAATGTGTGTGCCACAAATTTGTATGCCACCAGACCACACTGTGATTACTACTTTCGTTATGCCCTGGTTATCTTTCAAATTTAAGTCAACTGCACTTTGAAGCTAGTTACAAAAGAGGATTTTATTTATCCAGAGAAACCTGTGGTATCTCGTCACTTTTGCACTGTTTGCAGTACCAGGTCACCACGAGGACCCCTCCCAGTACTGGCCATATGGAGGATGGAGTAATGCAGGTGACTTTAGGCAGCCAGCTTCAACCCAGTGCAGGAACCTGAGGCTTCAGCTGTGGGTGTGTCTGCTCATAAAACATCATTTCACATCTGTTACAGTTAGGCTGGTTGAGGAAATCCCCCCTCAGTTTGAGGGGGCAAAGCTGATGATGTTATTATCAGTGAGAGCCATGTGTTGTCAGCTCTCCGACTTGTGTTGTCCCACCTGTGCTGCAGAGCCGTCATACTGGAGAGCTTCGTGTGAGACATTCACTGAATTTAGCCCAGAGAGGAGATGTAAATCGATTTCAGCACATTGGGTTAGTCCGAGGACATGCCAAGGGGGTGAAGGACAAACACAAATCAGTGTCTGAGAGGAGGGAGTGAAGCCTGCAGCACTTCAGACTGCTCAGGGCTGTCACTCTGAGTGGAAAGCTGCTCACGTTTTGTTAGAAAGGTAAAAACAAACAAGTGTCTCATTTTCCATCATTGCCAGGCCTGGCAGTGGGAGCTGTACTAGTTGTATATTTTGGGAGGGGGGGGTTTCCCTACTGCTCTAGGACAGACAGAGCAGCCATTTGTTCATTACTTGGAGCTTGAGTCCTATTGAATGAGATAAAACGTGACTCTGGAAGCGGAGTGTGTCGCTCCTGCTGTTGCTAACCAGCACGCGCTGCCATTCTGAGCCACTGCTGTGTCATCAGCCTGCCAAAAACCCAAAAGCAACGGTGGTAAAATGATGAACCTGGATGTTTTCTTTAGACTGGCACAAAGATGAATGAAGTAGTGAGAGAAATCAACTGTTTGATGAATTTCCTACTGTGCCTCTTTGCAGCTATGGAGCATATGTAGTCCCTTCCCAAACCCCAGACTTTTGTTCAGTGTCAGCAGTGCTTGGATCCTGCAGTGACATGGATGATTTGCAGTCAGCCATTTTAATGCAAAAGAAAAGTTTCCCTGTTGCAGTAGTTAATTTTTAATATGAAAAATGGTGTGATACCACTCCACTTTCACTTTGCACTGAGGAGATCTGTTCAGGAAGGACTTGAAGACAGGTTGGCTTGGGCTGAGAAAGTATTGCACACACACTGGGATAAGAGGTTTTCTAGGGGCTGAAAACCAAATGCTCGTCTGTTCTGTAGTGCTGACATTACATGTGCAACAAGAAATCTGAAACTTGTGTATATGTGATTTTATTTTTAATCCCATTGAATACTTTTTTTTCTTTACTTATCCCTGGAAGCCCTTTTCTCAGTTGGTGTGCATAGTGGGAAGTATTTACTTAATGAGCAGCAGCAGCAAGGGAATGAGGTGGAGAAGTTTTGGTCTCAGAGGGATTGTTCTCAGGGACAGGTCTCTGTCCCTTGCTGAGGACATGTGACAGCATTTTACAAGCTGGGGTCCTGTGTCTCTGCTTCCTCCTACATGAGATTCATCTGATATCTCTGCTCTGAGTCCCGACTGCCTTATCATCCACCGCTGCATTTCTGATGGCCTGACTGCAGAGCACCTCATTTAGTCCCTGTACCAGCTCTCTCCTCCAGCACTTGCTCAGGCAGTTCTTGATTGCTACAGCCAGCCTCCTGCCTTCAGAAATCAGCATGGAAGTGTTTAAGCATGTAACAAAACAGGGAGATGAACCGATATGCAAAAATAATTGATTTGTGGTAAAAATTAGGAGAATGAGAAGATACTTGACAGATTTGTCAATTATAATCTGCTAGTTGTGGTAGGGTGAAGCCCTGTCTTTTTCCCAGAGCTATGTGTGATGCTGAACACACATGGGAATTGCTCAGGCCAAAAGCAATGTACTGAAGAATTAGATACTGTAGAACTTCTGAATTTGTCATAAACACTTTTTTTTTTTCTGGTCTACTCTGAGATCTCATTGACAGTTTCAGTAACCTTTGGCAGCTGGCTAATACCGGTAGTTTTCCAAGAATTGAAACAGAAAGTAGATACTGTTTCCTGTGTTTGTCCTTGAGCACTAGGCATTTCTTTCCCCTAAAGTTCATTTAGCAGCTAGGTTTAGTCTGTGGTGCATGATCAAAAAATAATACAAGGCATCTTTTCCAGGGTTTGGACTCGCCGAGATGCCCATCCGTGTTGATGATGTGATGCAGCTGCTCGTCCGTATCGCCAGTGTGAAGGGCATGAAAGCTGCTGTCGCACATTCTGGGCGGGGAGCACTGCTGACGGGCGCATCAGCCTTTGTGGGGGGGCTCCTGGCAGGCCCACCTGGAATCGCTGCAGGTGAGTGTGCTTTGCTTTAGGAACAAGAGGGTGGTTAAATCCCTGAGTGAAAAAATGAGGGAGTCTGTGTAGGAGGTGGGGGTTGAAGGAAAGGGACATTCAGTGTTGAGATTGCCTGCTGCATTGGGGGTGAGGGTGAATAAGTATTCTTAGTCAGCCTCAGCATAGGGCAGGATCATTTTCCAAATGGTCTTACTAAAAATGATGCTTATTTCTGTATTTTAAAAGTTCTGTGTCTTGACAAACTTACTTTTTTTCCTCTAGGATTCATTATTCCTTGTCACTTAGCTTTTCTTCTTGTTACAGAAAGTTACAGGAAAGCCAAAGTCTAATAATAAAGAATTGTCTCTGCTCTGTAACTCTGGAATTAAGAGTTCTCTAGTTTGCATGCTGCCTTGTCACAGAAGTCATGGGGGTCCTGGTCCTTGAATGTTGAGCAGTTGCATGTCCTGTGAGCAGTTGCAGGAATTTCAACAGGCTCACTGAGTCTGGAGTGAATTGCAGCATGCCTCCATCAGGTTGAGTTACAAAAACGAGCAAAGAATTTGTGAGGAGTGATAACAGAAAATGCAAAGTGAAGCTGTGTATTTACTCCTATTAGAGGTACAAAGCTTAATTAATAGCCAGAATACTATTTTGACAAACATATGACTGAAGTTACCAGGAACAAAGAAGGGAAATTAAGGTGTTGTAAGAAATTTGTAAGCTTAAAATCTGAAGTAAAGGTAATAATGTAACTGGCCTCATTCTTGAGTAAGATTAGGAGAAATACTGAAGTTATTCCTGGATGTATTTTCTTTTTTAAGTGTTTGTTTAAGCTTTCATAGGGTCTCCCAGTCAAGCTTGATGTTCTTCAGCCAGTGAGGAAGGCACTGGAACAAGTATACCTATTACTTTATACTGAAAGTATACAACAATAAGCATATATAATAAGAGTAATAAGTACTAACTAAACTGAAAGCCATGACTCAATTACAGTGCAACTAAATCATAACCCCCTCATTTAACTTTTAAAATTGGAATGGTAAATAAGCCAAATAAGTTTAGGACAGTTAGGGAGACATTTACAATCAAGTGCACTTGCACACACAGCCTGGATAGGTGTGGTACTGGGTGGCAGGGATTGTCCCTCTTGCTGCTTTGTACCAGGAACGAGGATGAGTTACCCGCCATGTGCAGCATTGCTGTAGAAGCTTGCAGTCATCATGCTTCCTGAGGACTGCCTGCTCTGAGAAGAGTGGGCTGTGGGTTTGTTGCTTGGGGGAAAAAGTGTGATCCTATAACAAATCTTGTCTCAATGGACGAGGAGCTTAGACATCAATACTTCTAGTGGCTTTTGCGTTAAGTGCCCCTAAATCAGTTATTGATGTTCTCATAAAAGTCCCTTGAAGATGAATTCAGCCATTGTAGGCTTTCAAGTATTTCTGTGGCATCATGGGAAAAATTGCTAACTGAGTAAAAGCTGCAAATAAAGAATTTTTGTCTAATGAAAAACTGCATCCTTGTGAGCGCATAAATGGCTTTTTAGGAACAGTCACTGGGGGTGGCAGTTTTGGTGGCAGGGTCAGTTCTGTCACCTCTCCACTGTGAGGGTTCTTCTTTCCTTGCAGCAGGATGTGTGTGCTCTGGACAGTGGTGTTAGTCCTGTGAACTGCTGTGGTGCAGTCAGACTGCTGATGGAGCCCCTGTAGGGCTGCTGGGCTGGTTGCACAGCAGCCACAGTCACATCAACTCCAGATGATCCATCCCTCTGCTGTTATCCTGATAACCTGGGACCTTCTACTTACCTGAGCATGTCTCGTCCACCTGCAGTGGGTGGGGGGTGGATTCGGTAGATGAGAGCATGGGGTGGGCTTCATGTGTGTAGGAGGCTGCAATCTGTGACTCTTAAAGAAGCAGAAAGCTTTGATCAGTCTGGGAGTATCTAGTAAGAGATTATGTGTTAACACTGATAAGGCGGTTGTTGGTCTGGGGTTTCCCTTGGGCAAGGTTTTATTTAGTACTAGAGCTTATCCTAAGAGAGTATCCCAGGGAGCGTTTTGTTTCTGGTTTCTAGCTTGAAGCTGTGTTGATTGTATAAAGGGTTTCTTTATGATTGCTGTGGATGTAAAAAGCTTTAAAATTCCTTTTTGGTGCTTTGAATATTGTGTATAAATCTAGTTAAAGTAGACACATATACAACTCTATGTTGATTTCTAATCAAGGTGTTGATGAAGGCTGTGGATAGAATTTCAGGCTTTAACATTAACTGGTAAAGACTAATGACTCACTGTCTTTCCTAGGAGGAGTAGTGGGTGGACTTCTTGGATGGATAACGTCTGGAGACTTCAAGCCAGTCCCTCAGATTTTAATGGAATTGCCTGCTTCTGAGCGGCAGAAACTCTGTGATGAAGCCATGGCTGTTATCAAGAACTTACGCTGGACTGATGCTGCTCAGCTGATTGCTCTTGTAATGGCAAATCCTGCTCTCAAGGAGATGGTGGTAGGAGTGCTGACCAATTACCTTTCCAGGGAGCTAAAAGCACAAGTAAAGTATGGAGAATAATCCTCTCCAGAGCAGGCTTTTTACACTGGAATGAATTTTACTCCGATAGTTGTTAATCTTCAATGCAACAATTATTAGTTATCAGTACTTATCATAAATATAGGCTGATCTGAGTATTTTTTGGGTTTTGGTGTTTGGGATTTTTAAAATTTTTATTACAATTTTTGCTTTGTGTGGATTTGTAAGGATAGTATTAGATTACTGCATTATCCTGACACTGACTTGCTATGTAATTTTGGATTGCTCTGCACTGGCACTAATTCAAATCGCTGAAGGGAATTATGTCACTTGTGAATATTTTCAAAGTCATTTTGTTTTATGTGGGAGACTTAATTCTGTTTGTTTAAGTGCTTTAATTTTTTTTCCCTATGAATTACATGTAAGGTGCCAAAGTAGCTGTGGCACTTTGAAGAATTTTACCTATTGTCTGTTTCAGCTCTGCGAAGGAAAGTTTTACAGGAAAGTACATTGCTCTACTGTGAACTCAAAGGACTCAGTCCTTACTTTATTGTTTAGCACATTTTTATTGTAATTCTTGAGTTGTCTTTTTATGTAAGAAGTGAAGCAAATGCCTAAACAAGATTTCAAGTAAAAGGAAAACAAACTGTGAACAATTTCAATTCAGTTTTCACCAAGTTCCTGTGCCCTAGAATGGGAGGGTGTGGCAAGAATACTCTTTTGAAAAATGAGGAGCTAAATCTGCCAGTTTTATATTAGCCCCAGGATTATGGTTGTCATTTCAGCATTGGTTTCTTGACTGAGTCTGAACAGCTGGTCCTCAGTTGTCATTAAAATATTCATAAGAAGCATCATAGTGGTCTGTGTGTTGCTTTAAATTAAATGAACTCTTTAAGAACTCAGCCAGGCCTGTACTGGGCACCCAGCAGTTGGCAGCAGCAGTGCTGGGGTGCAGGGGTGGGGTGATGTGTCAGCTGCATTATTGCTGTAAGCACCAAATGCCATGGTTGTTCACATTTGGTTTCAAGGCACTCAGAAGACAAGTTTGTAGGTAGAAAAATGTGCAGGTCTGCCTTCTTTTTATGTAAAGACCAGTGAAACTGCTCTGACAAGTTCTTTTTTTTGCCTATAAAAACAAAGATCTATCTGTGTGTGTGTGGTGAGGTTTCTAGAAGTTAAGGTTTAAATGGTAAAGCTTTAAACTCAGAAGTTGCTGTTGTATGCATTTGATTAATTTACTGCTGCAGGTACCGTTTGCCTTTGATAAATTCAGTGCAGTGCAGGGCACTGTTCTCAGCATTTGATAACACTTTTTCAGTGATGTGAAAGGGAGGTGGAAATGAATGGTAAGTGGGCACTCCTAACCTTGTCAGAGTTTCATAATGCCAAGCCTGAAGTCAGTGAGGTTTCAGATTCATTGGCAGATTACACACAGTGCAACTTTTAAAAGATTTTAAAAACTACATCCCTTTAGAAGTACTATTTTTATGAATCCAGTTACTTTTATTTGCAATTTTCTGGTTATTTCACTAATTAAAATCAGTCTTTCCAAAACAACACGCTGCTAGCAGTGGCAGATGATTGAATGATCCAGTGGGATGGAGTTGGCATCCTATGCTCAGCTGTTCAAACCCAGAATGAACAGAGCTGACAATTGTAAAGCAAACCATAGGAAAATGGGGGTTCCAGTTCATTTCTAATAGTATTTAGTATTTAAACAGACTGTTACATGTTTCAGTGGTTTCTGACATCAATAGCATGACCCCCATTTTACAGGTATTCATAAACTTGGGCCCAAACGTAGATAGTGAATTGATTTTTATCACTTGTATCGGTGTAATAGATGTGGATGGAGTTTAGATCATATTATTCTCATCCTCTGCTCTCCTGTGATAATCTTTGAAATGGTTTTTATTATACCCTTAGAAATTATGAACCAATTAGAACTACACTCTTTTAGCCTTCACTGTGGTATAAAAGAGGCATCTGTCATATGGATGCCAACAGAACTTGAGTCCAAGTAGTTCAGAATTCTGTACACACCAGTCCTAGCTTATGTCAAACCCCACTGCTGCTGAGCTCCTGGGAAGCTTTATGCCACAGAGGAGCATGCCCTTAGTCATTACAATAAATTTAACTCCTAGAGATTTTCAGATGACTGAAGTAGAACCAGAAGAAATGAATTGAATTCTGTTTGTATCTTTATTTAACAGGTTTGATGCTCTTGGAGCTCCTTGGAAGGTGGCAGGTACCTGTTTCCAAGTGGTAGCAATAGGTTTGCAGGCTGGTCTGAAACACATTTCACTGCTGGCAATGGAAGAAGAGAAATGAGCTCAAGTGCTCAACTCGTGAGTTTGGACATAAGAGAGTTAGGAAATGACCACTCCTGATGGTGGACACCCTGATACTTAACTACTGAGGGAGAATGAGCACCCACAAAGATTTTGTTGTGTGTGTTTCAGTGGTTTATAACAGTTTATATTGCTGAATGCTGCAGAAAGAGCCAATTGTACCTTTAGTGCTCTGAGTGCAGCCCTATGCTGTCATATCGAGGTCACCATGATATTTGGTCTGTAGCCTTATGTGGAGATTTAGGCAAGTTAAAAGCACCCTTCAGCAGATTTGATCATCTGAGGGGAAAAGAGCAGCTGCACGAGAATATTTTAATATCCATCTGTTGCTATTCTTTGGTAGAGACATGGCTGTCCACCACTGCATCCCTTGTTGGTGTTGGAAACAGCCAAAGGCGGGGGATGGCATCTTCTGAAATCCATTCCAGCTGCATAATGTCCAGGCTGAGTGTGAGGCTCAGCCATTGCCTAGGAAACGAGGTAAGGCAGTGCCAGCAGTTTGGGAAGCAGCTGAAAGAGTCACTATGGGGAGATGTACATATTTGTATAAAGAAACCATCTGTGTTGCTGGTTATTAACCTGGTTTGGTTGTAGATGTGACAGAATCAAGCTAGGTTTTCACTGGCAGATGGTGTATTATTAGTTAAAAATTCTTTTTTTTTTATGTGGGTTTTTTTTAATCTTTCTGATTTCAAAATAGAAAGCAACACAAAGTGTTATGTTAGCAAGGATAGGGACTATATATGCTTTTTTAAAAGGCAGTCCTGACTTCAGATACAGATTAGTAATTGAGATGTGCCATCTAGTGGCAATTAGATTAATTCTTAAACTCAGCTTCTCCAGGCTGCATCAGTATCTGGATAACACAGTTAGTTACCTTTTTCCGTGAAAAGCAAGGTTGCATTCTTTTTTTTGCTCTTACTCTGTCAAATATCTAGCTTTAGTGAATTTGTATTAGACTAAAAATATCAGCCCAGCTACAGATGAGACTAGAATTTATATGCATTCCCTGCTGAAGTTGGCTCTTGGATGATTATCATATGTGAGCTGTGACAGCACAAATATTTACTGCAGCTGCACGTCACATTTAATTATAGTGAGAAAATACAGAATCAGGCAGAGGAGGGCAGTTTGCTTCTTGATTACTGAAGGACAAGTGGATTTTGTGAGCTGTGCAGCAGCCGGTTTGTCCACAGTGGAATTGGCAAGCCGGTCAGGAGTTTGTTACTTGGAGGGCTGCATTTCTTTGTGCCCTACAAAGGAAGGTAGGTGGCTCTTGGCTCAGCCTGTTCACATCATATTTGTCACATCATCTCTCACCTCTTACTCCAGTATGAAAAGTAACAGGGAATTGCATTCCATGGGCAGTTTTTCCAAGGACAGCCTCTCTCCTTGCAGGGCTGCACACCCTCACCTGCAGAGGGCTTTGCTGGGAAGAACATTCCCAAAGGAGACAGTCTCCTTCTCTCTCAGAGAAGCCTCCAAAGGGCTGCTGGCAGGAGGAGGTGCTGTGCAACCATCTGTGCAGGGGCACACACGTGTGTCCTTGTCCTTCCCTTCCCGGGCCGTGTGGGCTGGGTTCTCCCATAGGCTGCTGCTGCCCTGCCCGTGCCTGCTGGCTCTGAGCAGGCGAGGCTGGAGAGGTGCTTTGCTGCCTGAGTACGTTCATTTAAGGAGGCTGAATGTTCTCCTGCAGCAATAGTTGTTGGATGGCTTTGGACATTCACACAGCTTCCCCATCAGCTGCTTTGGTGTGAGGGGGTGAGGACAGCACCCAGCTGGTGATGATAGCAGTGGGGTGTGATACTACCAGCGTGTTGTTAGTGTTTGATTGTTCCTCAGCATATCGTTTCAGGTGGTTCCAGCAGCAGGATGTGTGCTACTCTCTGCTGTAGCCTGATTACAGGCTGCTGTGCCCTGGCAGAACCCTTGCCCCTCTCATAGGTCACAATTTATGACTCCTGCCATATGTGCTCCAGCACATGGGGCACAGGTGGGGTGGAATGACTGCCATCACCTGCTCCCAGTAACACTCATCTCTTTAGGGAGGAAACCTTGTGCTTCAGAGGGCTGGGTGGGCCGGGACAGCTGCTCTTCTGAGGCACAATTCTGTTTAGCACACATGGCATAAAGCTGTTGAGACCCAGTGTGTGTCCACATTTCTTTCAGATGATACTCCCCTGATGATTGCAACCCAGTGGAGGTAAGCATGCCTTTTCTCACTTTGGTTGGTTTATAGGAAATTAGGGTTACAAAACTCACTGAAAGATTATTGGAAGGGGACTGTAATATTCCAAGTCATTAAGCAAATTGATTTTACACAGCCATGCTCTCATGGCATACCTGCTCAGAGGGTCTGGCCAAGTTTGCTTGTGCACAACATGGAAGATGAGTCAAATCCTCACTTCATGTCCTGGTTCTTGATTGTCAATGATTAGCTAACTTTTTGGACAAATCTTTTATATCCTACTGCTGCTGCCTTCCTGCTAGCCCTCCTGTGAGCCCCTTGCCCTATTGGGCTGACAGGAAGACTGGCACATGTGGTTTGCTGAAACTCCTGTCACTGTCCTGCTGTCAGTGCAGGGTCTTTTTCAGGAGCTGCCTGTGCTCTCACCAGTGTGGGACCCTCTGGGGCTGGACAGCAGGAATGAATCCCCCATTTGGTGGAATGGCATCCCTCACTATCCAGAGAGGCCTCTCTGTTAATTGTTCTGGTGCTTTCACATACACACACTTCTGGTCATACGTAATTTATTCCAATATTAATATTCCTGTTAAAAAACGTGCAGATTCATGTGGATATTAAATTTTCCTGTTTTTTCATCGCAGAGTTGCAGCAGCTCCAGCAGTGCTCACTGGTGACATGGGGGCAGGCTCAGGGGTTTGATCCTGTGTAGCTGTAGTGGTAGGACCTGCTGAGCTCAGTCTTCATCAGCAGTTTGGCAGCGCTGGTGCAGCCAGAGGATGTAAAAGCAATGCGTTTTTACTCCCAACTAAAAGCTCTTACAGAGAAAGCAATAGCTTAGGCTGTCACTGCTTGATCAGCTGATGTATAACACCAGACTAATTGAGTAGCAGCCTTTCAGCTGGGTTGGAAAGCTTTTAAAAAACCAAAGGCCTTTGCATTGAAGTGAACTAAAGCTATTAGCCCCTAATTAAAACAAGAGGTTTCATCTTTACCTTTCTAGCGATCACAGAAATCTATGTATTTTTCAGGCTGTAAGCCAGAAATCAAACATTCATCATGTAATTGCAGTAAGTGTGGGCTAATACTTCTCATTAAGTGTGATTTATGAATTCCAGAAGAGCCTACGAGGTAAATATATAAAATTATTCAGAAGTCTGCAAAAATGAAGGTATTCATTTCTTTGGATGACTGTTCAGCAGGAAGAATTTAACATGAACATTACAGCTTTCAACATTCAGTGCAGACACTGCATTTGGACACCTGTACCTTTGCAGTTCCCTTCGTGTCACTGCTGATCTTTCACCGGAGATCACCCTTCAGCTCTCAGCAGGGAAAGCAGTGTGGCTTTGAGGCAAGCCCATTCTGCTGGGCCTCAGAAGAAGTATCACCTTCACTGGCTTTTCTTCTGGTTTGCTGGGTGACCTTGAGTAACTTCCCATCCAGATCCTGAATGCACTTTTTGTTAAACACTTTGTAATCTATCAACAGGAATGTTGTGTTACAGAAATGTGATAGCACTGTTCTACAGCTAATCACTCTCTGATCCTGCAGTCAGGACATGAGCATCAAAGAAGGAATGTAATAAATGTTAGTAGAGGTTCACAGCAATCAGGACAAAGAAGAAACTGCTAAGTTTTGAAATGTAGCTATTTTCTTTGTGGTAGGGGAGTGAAAAATTTACACCGATGTTTGACCTTAACTAATTAGACCCTGTACAGGAGTGTCTAACAGGATGCAAATGTTTTGTATTCCTTATTTCCTGCTCAGCTTCAGTGGGCAGGAGTGATTTAGGGTGAAATTAAATCTGTCCTATGCTCTGACATACTGCTTTGGAGTAGAGCACTCTCAGATTACTTTGTATGTGCAATCTAAGGACAGAATGAAGGGTTTGTTATTTCTGTATCAGTCAGTGAGATATGATGATAATCTTTGTAATTTGGGTTCATTCTAACAAAATAAAAGCTTTGAAGGTCTTACCTCACCCTGCTGCAGCTCCCTGAGCAATTCCTTGTGCTGAGATGTTAAAGCAAAATAATTGGAGAATCAGAGTCAGAATCAGCTCCTGAACATTTACAGAGACCTGAGTGTTTGCAGTGGGAGAGACCATGGAGCCATGGTGTGTGTTTAGCCTCAACTGTTCCTCCTGAGGCGCTGGCATTGCCTCACTGCCGGAGGGGATCTGTGTCTCCTTACAAAGTGGGTAAAGCCTGTCCTGGGTGTAGGTAAGCTCATTCTTCCGATATCTGTATAGATTCTCAAAATAACTTTTTGTGCTCACCCAGCTAACTGTCCAATGGATATTTCCTCTACAGTTCTGCCCTCTCCTTGGCAGACAATTCTGCTTGATACTAATGGAAGTTTTCTGCAAGAAAGAGCCCGGGGCCACTCTGACTTTTGACTGCCATCTGCATTTACCCAAACCTCTCTGGCTCTACAAATCCTACTCCTTCAGGGTAAAAAATGAGGGGGCCATCTCACTTTTCTACCTTGCTCTTCCAGGTAAATTTTAAGCCCTACATAACCAGATTTTCAAAACATTAAGTTAAAAACTTGCTCCCTTTTAGAGCAGTGAAGGATACAAAAGACACAACAGCTGACTGTAGTATTTGGGCTTGAGAGAGATGGGGTGCAAGAGCAAATGCTTTGTTACTCAACAAAGCAGGGGACAGGGCAAAATGATCCAGAAAATACTGCATTGAAACAGAATACTTGCTGGAGTATCAATAGAAATCAGCTGCCTGCTCTGTGCCTGTAAGCCACAGCTCGTGCAGCAGACTTTGACCAAACTGCAGTTTATTAATGGCTTATGCAGGAACAAAGTCAGTAATAAAAGTCTAACTAGGGTGCTGGTGAGGAAGGCTCCTGGATCTGATTTTGCTGACTTCCATAAAAGGGGTTTGCATGTTTTTTCCCAGCCATTCTCTCCAGGAATCTGTGTATAAAAATATTTGTTCCATAACCACAGCAAACAGCCTCCCATCGTCTGGCAGCCGCCTGCATACTTGAGGCTTTCTGCTGTCTCTGAAGTTTAACTCTGCAGGAGCCTGTGCTGACGCTCAGTCTAATCCTAATTCCGGACTTTGATGTCCTCAACCCGGCCCGGTGGGACTGGTGCTGCTCACAATGATAGCAGCACATCCCTGGTGAGTATGGGGGTGAAGATTAGCCTTCACATTGTGCCACTAATGGTAAGTAGCAGCGAGGATAATAAAGAGCACTCTTGTCGTGCTTTAAGTCTTCAAAGTGCTCTGCTCTTACTAACTAATTAAGCTGCCTTCTGACAAAGGTACGTATTTGTGTTGTGCCTGATGTAACTGTGCTGTATTGTTATGCAATAGACCAAAGTTGGATGGTGTCTGCAGATAGCCATCAGGAAATCAATTAACCAACTACTGGCTGCTCACACCCCAACAACCGAGCCAGCTTCAAAGCTGCCGCATGTCTTTTGGTTAGCCTTGGCGCGTCTTTGGGAACCTCGGATATTCATGGAAAGCTGCACGTGCCAAGTGTTTAACGATGTGGTTGCAGTGTTTTGCAGCAGCTCAGTTTTCAGCCGCACCATCTCTTAATCCTGCCCAGAGGATGCACTCCCAGTGCTACTGAGTTAAACCCAGGCACTGCTGGGCTTAGCCAAAGAGCCCCAGCTCTGTGCTGCTGGTTCTGTGTTCTAAGAACAGGATCGTTCTGGTGTGTACTGGTCACAAAGGAAAACGGGGTCACGCTGTGCTGTGCTGCCACAGCGAGGAATAGAGGGGATGTTCTGCTTTATCTTCAAGATTTCAAAACCTTACTGGGAAGCCACCTTCCCACAGCACCCCAGTGCCTGCCAGCAGCTGCAAACATTGCCATGAACCTGCAGTCAGCAGAACCCTGGGTATTGGTAACCTATTTTCTCTCAGGAAAGAGCTTGAGGTCACTGAACAGATAGTACAAGCTCAGTGCTCAGCAGTGAGTCAGAAGGCAACAAGAAGGTTAGGACAGATGGGAAAGGAAACCAAGAAGGAAGTAAATGTAGTTAGGTCATTGAATAAATCCAGGGAGCAGCCACATCTTGAATAGTCTGTGCAGCCTGCTTGGTCCACTCGGGTTTGTCCTTTTGGAACCAGAGGGCATTGCAGAGCTGTGAAGGATACAGAGAAGGATAACACTGTATGGGAGGGCACATGTGTAAAGAGAGATGGGCTGGTTTAAACTGTTCGACCTGGAAAAGGCACTAATGGAGGGAGATTTGGTCACAGCTGTGATTGGCACAGAGATGAATAGGAGGAACAATACTGTGGTATAGAAGGCAGGGTCCATCTCCTGAGCTGGCAGAGGTGAAGGGAAGTCCTTGTTCACACGGTGTGACAGGGAATTGTGGAGCTAATTGGCACAGGATGCTCTAAGTGCCAAAACAAAAATGTGTTCAGAAAGTGATTAGGCAGATTGATAGTGAGCACTGGTCACACGGGGCCCAGAACAAACACTGTCTCCACGAGTTTCTCACCAGGCTGAGAAAGAAAGCAGCAGAAGTATTGCTCTGTAGGTGCCTCTTAGATACTGTCCCTCATGATTTTGGGATAGGTGAACTCTGGCTCTGGTTTAGTGAGACTGCTTTCATGTTCTCCCAAACCCATGCATTCCTGGAGTGTTGTGCTACTCTGAGTAAAATACAACATATGAGCTGCCAAAGCAATCGCGTTCTGAAAAAAGCGTGGCATGTTTTGTGTTGTACAAAAGGGGTTTCCTGTGCTAGGGAAGACCTGCCCATTTGCCTTTGTGTCTTTTATTCTGCTCAGGAGGTGAGCCTTCCTCCCTGACTGCTTTCCCACGTGCAAATAAGTGATTAAGCAGAGGACCTGATCTCTCCTGGTCTGTCAGTTGCAATCAGTTATTTCATGATCTCAAAATTGCAATATCAACTTAAAAATTAAACCAAATGCCTTTATTACTTGCACCACAGACAAAATGTCTCCATGCCACCAGAACCCAAAGCACTAGGCCATATTTTTAAAGAGGGAAATCTTTATTCACATCCTTATATAGTGGAAGTTGTATTAAGATAGGGTATTGCTATTGCTTTGTTTTGGAGAAGGGAAAGTTGTTTGACAGAGAGAGATTACATGAGTCAAGTTTCTTCTTTCATTTTGAATGTTTAAGTATTCTCACAGAACAGATTTAAAATTTATATATATAAAAGCTCATTCTCTTCCCCTGTCTTGCTGTCATTCCTAAACCTTCAGCCAGGAGCCCTCCAGCTCACAGAGGTGCCTGTTGGGCAGGGCTGGTATAGCTGGGAGGGATGCCCTGCTCGCTGCAGCCTCGTTCCAGTGTAGCTGGATGAGCTGGTCCCAGGAAAATCCAACCTCCAGAGGCAAATTCTGGTGGGGAGGATGAGCAGAAGGAGAAAGTTCCAGTGCCCTGAGTGGGAGGCAGAGCTGTACTGGAGGTGATGAGCCTGCTGTCCTCCAGACAGCTGTCACCACCACATCTGTTCTGCAGCAGCCTGTCAAAGTCTGTGTCTGGGGCGCTGTGTTGCTTGTGCTTGGGCAAGGACCAGCTCCTCTGCCAGCTTCCAGCACAGGACCCTTCCTCCCTCTCCCAAAGGGAGCAGCATTTCCAATCCTGGGGCTCCCCCATTCTTCATGCACTGCCCAGATGGTTCTCCTGAGGGCTGAGGGTGCTGAAATGGGGGGGGGGGGGGGGTAGCTCTGTGGAGCTCTAACTTGCAAGGTCTCAACCAACAAACACATCCTTTCAGATCCGTTCTGTGACACAGCCATGTGCTGGGCTTTGGCTGCTGCGTGCCCCTGAGGAGAGAGGGAGGATGTCAGCTTGTGTGAGGGGTGCTTACTTGCTGATTGTTGGGTGCCTGCAGCGCTGCTGCTCCAGGGGGCTGTCCTTAGGCTCCAGGGTATGCTGTGAGGGCTGGCCCTGCTCGAGGGCTACATTCCAGAGCCCCTTTTTATGGAGGTAACCAACTGCTGTACTATAGAGAGCAGCAGCAGTACTGTTAAGTCCTGAAGTAGCCAAGTGTGACAGTCTCCATTTGTCATCCTCGCCAGATTAACACTGTAGCTGTTTGCCAGCGGATTTTGTAGAACCTCTCATCGTTAAAGCTGTTTCCTTGCAAACAGATGGCTGCAGCGTGTGACATCCCGAGTGCCTGTGGGACCCAGCGCAGACAGAGGGGCTTGCTCAGCCCGCGGGGGCTGTATCTGCCTCCAACCTGGTGCTGGAGAGTGAACAAGTGCAGCTGCAGCCTCACACCCTGCAGGACGAGGCCACTCCCCGCGGGACGGATGTGACTGACACCAGCCCGTCTCTGCTGAGGTTTGGGGGAAAGGCATGTGCCCTGTTTGAGCGCAGCACAAAGCTGTGCTGCAGAGGCCCCAGCAAGGCTAATGCACAGCGCCACTCCCGCCCCTGCTCCCCTGGGCTCTACAGACAGCTGTGGGTGGGAGCGTGGCAGGGAGAGCAGCTGGATCCTGCTAAGCCAGTGAAAAGCCGCTTTTCCCCACAAAGGAGACAGCCCTGCAGGTGGGGTGAGGCTCCCTGCTGCCCACGGAGCTGTGCAGGGGGAAGATGCTGTCCAGCCCCAGAGGCTGGACCGGAGGGCTGGCACTGGGTGCCTGGGGAGCAGGGCGGGCTCACAGGGCGTGCAAAGCTCTACAGTAGCGTATGAAAGACCTCTGGACTGTGAACACACCTGGCTCTTAGAGGCTGCTCAAACAGGAAACAGGCGTGCTCAAGGCCATTCTGGGGAGGTTCTAGAGACTCCCGTTGGTTTGCCTGGAACTTGCTGCTGAGCACTGATCAAGTCAGGCTCTGACAGAAGCCAGGAAGCTGTGACCTGGGTGCTGGTGGCTCTGGTTTGTGGGTTGGTTCCAGCTCTCACCCCGCTATTGGAGCTGGTTGAGCCATCTGAGAATGATTGTGAGGGGCACTCCTGAAAGCACTCTGGAAGATCCTTTTTATATGAAGCCATTAAGGCTCTGGTTTTACCTTGTGTGTAACTCTTCCTGTAAAAAACGTGAATTTTTTTTCTTGTTGCTGTTAGAGGGGAAGAGACCTGTCTGGCCTTGAGTTAATGCTTTTTCCCCTCTCAAATCCATTTTTTCCGTAAGTTGTCACCAAAACACATTGTGTTTTGGATTAAAAAAAAAAGAGAGGTTGGCCAAAGCTCAGCAATCCCTTGCTGCATGGGGCAGTCAGGGCAGCAGGATCACAGGTAGCAGGATTGCTGCCAGCAGATGCTCTGCCCCAGGGTGTGTGCAACACAAGGCGCTGCATGAGAGAGCTTTGCTAAAGCAAACCCTTGTATCTAGCTCCCCTCCTCCTTTTTCTCTCCCCTTCCTACAGCAACAGACTGGGGAGGTTGTGTAACTCACTCTGGGCCGTGAACCTCTCCATAAGAGGTTTACAGAAAACCTTATTGCTTGTGTTTCTGGCTCTTACTGGAATTGAAGTCAAATGCCAGCTTTGGTGTTGCTGTGTTCACCAGCACTTCACACCACCTCCCTGCCTGCCTCTTCTCCTCCAGCTGCTGCACAGGACCGCAGCACTGGCTGTGTCTGGGGGTTTTATGAACCACTTCACAGGCAGGAGAGGCTCCCTCCCATAAGCCTGCACGGCACTGGGGTTGTTCCTGCCTGTGACAGTAACATAAAGCAGACCTGGCTGGGTATTGCCCCTGCAGTGCTTTACACCCTGGTGTGCAGCCTGTGCTCCTCTCCAGGGGCCCTGGACACCAGCTCCAGCATGCAGGTCTTGGGCAAGGGTTTCTTGCAGCTGTTTTGTGTCCACCATGGATGGGACAGTAATGTAAAATCTCTTTCCTGCCAGCACCATTCTTAAAGGTCCATGACCTGCAGCAGAAAGAGTGAGAAACAGAAGCCTGTACTTTTCCTTGGAGACACCACTTTGCAGCTCATGAGCAGCTGGGACCGTGTGTACTCCTCAGTTCCTCCTCCTCCTAATCAAAAATCCAGACTGAGTGAGGAACATTAGAAACTGCCTTGCAGCAGTAGTGAGCCAAAGAGGCTGTGAGCTGTGGCAGAGCCAGAACTCTTGGATAGAAACTGAGTGTTTGAATAACTGGGAGCAAGACTTGGTTGGAGCAGCTGCCTCACTTCTCCGGAGTGCTTGTGAATGCTGAGTCAGCACTGTGCTGGGAGCTGGTGTGTGCCTGGCCTGTGCCTTGGGACAGCAGAACACACAGCTTTCATTGAACTTCTTTGATCCTTTCAGCTTATTCACAGAGCAATCTCCCCATTACCTTCTCTTAAGCTTTCACAACTGGCTGCTGCACCAGTTCCATCCTCTTCTGGCCTTTCCAACCAACTCTGGAGAGCAGAAGAGGACGGTGTGAAATGGGGACACCTTCACCCTGCTGTGCCCTTTGGGCCTTGACACCTTCAGGCAGGGGCTGAGTGAGGAGCCTCTTCTGGCAAATGATGCCCATACATCATGTCTGGGAGCCCTTCAGGAGGAGGATGTGACCCCACAAACCCTCCAGCCTGCAGATGTTTCCCAAGGTGGGCATTAGAGCTGCTGCTCTTCCTGGTCCCTGCAAACTATAATGAATCTCCGGTAAGGCCTTTATTCCGCTAAAACAGAACGAGCAGAAACCATCAGGAAATGCCCTATTAATGCACTGGAGATAGAATCAGGCTGGAAAACTCCAGGCTGGACTGTAACAGCACACAGCCTGTGATTTAAAACCCATGTGTTCAGCAGGCCAGAAGCCAGGAGCCCCAGGCTCTAATCCCAGTGCTGAGCTCCACAACAGAACTTCAGGAAGTGGGGGAGAGGCTTTGTTTAAATTTCCCCATGTTTTTCTGGGCAGGATTCTTTTACCATAAGCATTATTAGTTTAAGAATTGCTTGGTTTCTTGGGGCTTCCAGTTGGTGGAAGGTGTGTGCATTTCCCCAAAAGCCATCAACAGCATGCACCAAAAACAGGAGCTGGGCTGGTTTTGATGTTTTGGGTGGTTTTGGTTTTTTCTGACTTTTTCCCTGCTGTGATTAAGAAAGGCTCTTGCTCACCAAGAAGGCATTCGTTAGAGGCGTGCCTGTCCCTCATTAGAGCATACAAGCAGTTCATAGGTCTTTTGGGGCTGGTAATAGTAAGACCTTCGAACATATAAAGTAAGCTGATCTCTAACAGAACTAAGGATTAGGTTCAAAGCTCCAATACATTTCTGCAGCCAGTTACTAAGAAGAAACTGGGAGTTTCACCTCAGGAGCAGGGAACTGGAATGTCAGCTATGGATGCAGATTCAGCAGCTGGGCTATTTTTGGCTCGTGAACCACTCTAATGGCTGTTTATTTTTAAGGTCATTTTCTGTTTGCATAGCATGTACACCCTTCTGGTGGGTGGGAGGCATTGTAAAAACAATCACTGCTGTGCAGAGTTAGGAACTGAGCCTGGAGAGGAATGGAAAAAACAGAACTCAGTGTACTTATTGCTTTAAAGACCAAAAACATCTGCTTAGGTCATAAGGTTTGCTGGCCCACTCTAAGCTGTGTCCCCACCGGAAAAATACCGTTCCAGTTAATACAGACTACTGCAGGGGATTGTAAAAGACTTGGGAATAGTCTGTCAGACGATAACATGATATAAATAGAAAGCAAGCATCAGATTTGATGCCCTTACCTTCAAGCAGTAAACAGAAACCAGAGCAGTCTCCCCACAGCTGAGGAGTCACAGCTTGCGCTGGGCTGGCCAGGCCTGGATCCCAGCTCTTGTTAAAACTCTTGTTCAATAATAATACGCTTTATTGTCCTGTTTTCCTGGCTCCTTCCTGTTGGCCATATCTTTATTCACACACAGTCAAGTGATACAAATTCACTGGAACAGTAGCAGTTTATAAAAGACAGTAACAATGATTATCTTGAACTGAAATTTAAAAAACCCATGGCCATCTGTCAAGCAATGCACTGCTTGTAAGAAGTCATGGTAAGGAAACATTTTAGAACATTGGCAGTGTATTCCCAGCCATGTTGCTTTTCCAGACCACAAAATACAAAAATATACTAAAAGCAATAACGGAGTTTGTAGAAATGTCTGCTGCAAAACAATTGCTGTTGTCTGATTTCCTCTATATTTACTTCCACACTATATTATGATATAATACTTGAATAAACATAGTTTATTTCTAACTGAATTTGAACTTCAAAGTTGATCTCAAGTAAACTGTAAGGTCTTTGGCTCCCATCTTTGAAGTACATAAAGGACCTTAACTTTGGACTCATGAGACTGATAAGGCAGGAGGTGAGCCCACAAGTGAGAATCCAATGCCTTGGGCAGCAGCCCAGGAGGGAAGGGGAAGTTGAAGTGCTGTACTTCACAGGATCTTCATTTGGGGCTTTTTCCTGGATTTTTAAAGACTTTTAACAAGTCTTCCCTGGGATATCCTTTTACCTGATAGGCTTGAGTTCTTCAAGTTTCTAGTAATCTGGTATAACTGCCTGTGTTTGAGATCGGGGCTCTGCACTTAGTTGAGTGAACTGCAGTACCTCTCTCCCTCTGTATTTCACTGCTCAGTGTAATTTTACCTGTCCCTTTCCCCTCTCCTTCCTCCCCTGGCCCGGTACCACTGGCATGGCCTCTTTCCATCTGAGAGAGCTGGATGCTCCAGTGTTTGCTAGGGCTGCTCACACTGAGCCCCACACAAGCTCCCCACATCCAGAGTACCATTCTCTTAAGCGCTTCCAACCTTGAGAGACCCAGGTGTAGACAGGGAAGCCGGTGCTGGCCTCACTATGCAGGGAAGAGCAGCTATTCCCTCAGGCTGGCACGCTCACAGGGAGAATCTCAAAAGCTCATGGAAAGCGGCATCCAGAGTGCCCCTTGCTGTGACAGAGGAACGCACTGTGAGCAGCCAAGTGTGTTCAGCTCCAGGATTTCTTGTTCCTTTTTCTCCCAAGAGCCAATCTCAAACATTTCAAACAAGAAGTTCATATTGCTGTTTTTTAGCAGAGAGGAAGAATAAGGCACCGGAGGGTAAGCTCATTTGGCCAAGACTGATCCACAGGGCACTGCCCCCACCCTCAGTGCTCTTCGCTGAGCTGTTCTCTCTGTGCTCACATTGTATGAGATGTTCTCAGAGGGGCAACCTCACCTCTGCTCAGACACCACACACAGGGCCAAGATCCACCTTCCCAGGCACGGCCTTCAGAGGAAACATGGAGAAGGACATGCCTTGGAGGCCAGAGATTGGCTTCCCAGTGTCTAAACGTCACTGACTCCCAGGGAGGTCAGCTGTGGAAAGAAGACCAGGATACTTCTGAGGTATAAAACTCTGTGTCTGCTGGCCACTGCTCAGCTTTCTCATCATCAGACTTGTCACTGTCATCGCCACTGGAGGGTTCATAGCCCTGGGTGGCAGAGCGGATCGGCTCCGTCTGCCTCTGATCTGCCTCTGCCTCCTTCTTCTTGTCTGCCAGCAGCTGCCTGTAGCAGAGGTTGCAGACCCTCAGGGGCTTGGGGGACAGCCGGGGCATCAGGAACCTCTGCCTGGAGCAGTCTGCGCACACGACGAAGCCGCACTTGCGGCAGTGGTGCCTCCGGGTGAGCGTGGAGAACTTGGTCTGCGTGCAGCGCATGCAGATGTCCGTCGCCTTGTCTGGGATCCAGGGAGCCGCGTGCTCCGTGCAGGGCTGCCGGCCTGTCTTCGTCAGCAGGTGCTTGATGCACTCCTCCAGATGGCTGATCCACTCCTTCCTCTCCGTGAGGGAGGCCGCGGAAACCACAAAGGACTTCTTGGAGGTTTTAATCATCCAACGGTTCTTCATCTGCAAGGTGTCTGGCAGCGTCTCCAAAGTGACATCTTCAAGGGGGATGATGTGCTGGGAATTGTACTTCCTTTTGTTGATGACTATGCTGCCGTAGACGAGGATGTCATTGAAAAGGAAAAATATGCGAGGCTTTGGTTTCTTGCGGCATTCTTTGGTTAAAATCCCTTCTCCCAGAAGGACCCTGCCCGGCAAGGCTAAGGGCTGTCCCGAAGCCCCAAAGCAATTTTCCACAGCAGCAATGCGCTGGCTGTTGATCTCGGTATTTGCAAGATGGTCCATCATCTCCAGCTCACTCTGAAGAGAGGAAAACAAAGAAGGAAGTGGTGAAACTGCAAACATCTGCACCGGGGTGCAGGTGAGTAGCCAGTGTATACACAGGTGAGATGTCCTAATGCGATCTGAGGGTACAGGTAATCTCACAAGCACTCCTCACTTTAGTTTGTTACCTTTCTAAATTAGATCTTCAAACTTTCTGACCTCACTTTGCAACAGCCCAGGCTATACTGAGATAGTTCAGTTTGCAGCAATGGAAGCCCTTGAAGGCAGAGCCAGGTCTTCCTGGTTGTGCTTTTTACCAGTCTCACTGTGTGCCCTTAGAAGAGAAAGCTGCTTGGTCTGAGCCCAATTTTATGCAGATCCATAGATCTGCATAAAAGGGTCTTGAGAGCAAGCCTCCCGTTTCTGACTGCACACCTGCTTTCTCAAGGATTCATTACAGACACACACACCCCACAGCTCCCTTTCAGGCCAGAGCTGAGGCAGGAACAAAACAAAACTCTGTGGTATCACTTGTTCCTGCTGGTCTTCCATGCATGACAAAAATGGTAAAGAAAAAGAAAAGCAAAAAGCCCCCATGATGTGAATAAACCCACACAAGCTAAGCCTTTCCTCCATTATCCCAGGGCTGATGGTGCTTCCAAATGCAAGACACATCATTCTGAAAAGTGTGATCTCTGCTGAACAGGAAGTGGAATGCAGCACGCTCATCTCTCCCACACCTCTGCATCCTCCTTCTCACACAATCTGGGGGTTTGATAGTGTGCTGGGTTTTTGTTCCAACAGGAAACACAGGTAAGGGTAACTCTGAAGCAAAAGCAGCTGCTTGCTCTTGGCAGTCTGCAGTAAAGAAGGTGCTCTCTGTAAGATGATTTTTCATTGCCCCTTGCAGGCTGCAGGGTGCTGCCCCAAGGCCAACTGGCCATGGGAATGTGAGTAATTTCCTCCTGCAACCATCACGAGGCAGCTCCGAGATCACAGGGACATGTGTTGTTGCCCTGGTTGCTGCTAATGGTTCATCGAACCACTAATGCAGAGCTGCTCTCCACTGTTATCCCTGTGCTCCTTGTCCAGAGTCCCTGCTGCCAAGGAGGCTGGAGGGAAAGGGAAGAGGAGGATGACAATATGCCTGTTCCTGTGGTGGGGGAACATTCTACCCTTGCCCCTCACCTCAAATCACCCCTTTGCTGTGCTGGAAGGGAAACCACAGAGCTGCTGCTGAAGGCTCTGCACACCGTGTGCCTCTCACCTGACCCACCTGGCAGACGGACCGGGCAATTCCTCTGAGTTCCCAGAACCTCCTTCTCTAGGGTGAAAAGGCACAAGGCCAAGGCACATGTTTAGCCATGGGAGATGTAAACGAAGTGACCTACCCTGAAGAAATTGCTTTCACTGAGAGGCACTGAGCAGTCAGTGCTCCTGAAGAGCTGCCTTCCTCGGGGTCCCCCTCGAGCTGGAGGGCAGGATGTGTATCCTCAGGGCCTCAGAGCACTGCAATGCACTGGATGGAGCTGGGCAGTGTTGGGCACATCCACTCATGTGTGCGGGCAGTTTACATTTAACTGAGTGCTCTGGCCAGGCTGCAGCCAGAGGGGGAATCCAGGGGCTGACTCGAGCAGCAGCAGCTGAAATCACACCCCAGCCAACCTGCCACGGCACAGACATGCAGCAGCTGTGCAAAGGGTTTGTTACTTGTCATCAGAGAGGAGAGAAGCTCCATTCCCTTCGTGAATCCATCAGCCCGAGCGGACCTGTGCACGGAGAGGAGATGCCCTGCTCCAATAAGCACCAGGTGTTTTTACCCTCTCCCTCTTAAATACACAAATTAGGCTGAAGAACAAACAGGCAGGGGAAACCATTGTCCACAACTGCACACCAAACTCCCTGACTAGGGCTACCCCTAGTAAGGACTCTCACCTATCCTGGGATGTGGTCTGTCTACAAATCCCTGGATGAGGAGTTTCTGTGTGAAAGAGCAAGATGAGCACACAAATAATAAAGGAAAAACTCAAATTACAGCTTGGGATCCTTGGTGTGCAAAGACTGTGAATGCAATAATATACTGTCAAGAACTTTTGGCACCAGCAACACCAAATGGAATAAACCAAAGCAGTTCCACCAGTTTAATTTCCTCACGCTTCTGGGTTATGGAGCTCTTAGCCTACTTCTTTTACTTTTATTTTATGTAATTTAGAAGCATGGTCCAACCTCTCAAGAATGTATGGCACTTGACATGACTGTATTTCAAGGGATCTCTCCACACCAGATCCCAGTGGAAATGAAAATATTTTGTCAGATATAAAGACCGTGCCTGCACAGAGCCAGGAAACCCGAGCTCATTTTCAGAGGGGAGTGTAAGCTCTGCTGCTGTGAAAACTTTAGCTGTTGCATTGATCTAGTTCCCTGCACAGGCCAGAAAGCTCCAGGACTTACTGCATGGAGCAAAAGGAGAAAGGGCTGGATACAATTCTGCAGTGTGAAAGAAATGAAGGTGAGCTCTCATTACACATCACACTTCTACCTGCAGGTATGTCCTTACTCCTCTGGTTTGCTACCTAGTTAAAATGCCACAAGCTAACCAAAGAAAAGCCAACTCTGTTGTGGGAAAATCTCTGCTAAGACTAAAATTGTTGGCTGCTCTAGCACAGGGTATTTCCTGAACGAGTTTTCCTGGGATGCAAAAGCAGAATGTTTTCCTTCCATCTCTCTCCCCTCAGGTGTAAGTGACTGGAGAACAGCACATTCACATAATAAAAAGTAAAAAAAAATAGTAGGAGTGGGACTTATAGTGCCTACCTTTAGTCTGGGACAACTCACTCTATCCCTTTATGTGCTCCCTGTTCAGGAAGGGGGGGAGAAGCAGCCATCTGAGGGCGTTACTCATCACATCCCACCACAAGCCAGATCCATCGTGCCCCAAGTTCCACACAGCTCTCGGCTTGACTGACCACATAAAACCCAATTTCATGTCAGTACTGTGACTCAGTGCAAATAATCCACAGTTTGGCTTTAGAATGCAAGCGCTTTGTGAATCTGGCAAATAAAGATAGCTGCTGAGTGTTACAATGGTCTCTCCTTTCCTGGGAGATGAGAGCCTCTCCCTTTGGAACAGATATGAAGTCTAACCTATTTTATTCATTTGGGTAAATACTTTTTTTCCTGTTTGCTCAAGTTTGCTGTGTCAGGTCAGCAGGGTCACAGTGCTTATTTCCAAGTGCTACCTATGCCCACGTAACACATGCAGTAGCTTACCCAGCTGAAATGAGGGTGGCAAGAGGTGCTTTGCTGGCGTGCTGCTTTTCACAGGGGTTTTTGGCATGGCAAATTCTGGGGTTGTTTTTTTCATCAAGATCTGCTGGTCCTGCATGTGATCAAACACTATGCAGTGAATATGACTGATATTCAAAGGAAAAAAAATACAGCTTGGCACTCCACTCCAGAACAAGCATGCCACAACACTTAACAATGAGCACTTGTTCACTTGTGATTATAAACAGCCATGTTGATGCCTGCCAGGCACAGCATTTCAACTTAAGCTCCCGGGTCAGCGAGTCTGGGGTATGTTTTTCAAGTCTGTATGTATCTAAGGCTTAGGTGTACCGATGTAGCGAGCTGTTCTACCTGATCCTTCCGTTCCTGCCATCAGGCAGAACCGACAGCCGTGGTATCCATTGCACACCTCGTGCACATACCATGCATGGGATGGTCCATGAGTGTCAGCACACCGAGATCCGACTGCTGAAGGCTGCCAGCAGAAAATGCCCCAAGCCTCATCTCTCTGCAGCTTTCCCTGACTCCCTCTTTCTGCTTTGCTCAGAGAAATCTCTCCTGGAGTTAGGGCTGGCATAAGCTCTTGCTCACCAAGGACACCAAGTAGGATGAAGCTGCCCGAGCAGGCATTTAAGCCAGAAAAACAAAGCTCCTCTCCTTTTACTGCCTGAGGGCATTTCAGCTTGCTTCTCCCTCTTTCCCGGCATGCTGTAATTGCTGGGGTAAGGGGGGCAGATTCTGGCAACCCCCTTCCTGCCATGCTCATGAGGAACCCAATTCAGCACACGTACATTTTGGGGCTAGCTGTGACATTAGGCCTTTGAGAATGTCACCAGTCCCAGTGGGACAAGGACTGACTGAGCTACCAAGCTTCTCGCCACTATTGCTCAGCGTAGGGCCAGAGCAAGGGGACGGCCGGGCAGTGGCTTTTGAGGAGCTCAGACTGATGCTAACAAACCCAGCTGTTGGCAGCCTGAGCTCAGCTGTGGCTCTTGCGAGTGCCAGCCAGGCTCAGAGGCGCCCAAGTAGCAGAGGAAGGGAAGGAAGGGAGGGAGGGAGGAAGGGGGAAAAACCACGAAACTCGAGGCAGAGCCTCAGCCCCTCCGTCCCCCCGCTCCCTGTCCCTGCACTCATCCCGGGCAGCGCCCTCCGCGCGCAGCTCCCGCCCCGCTGCTCCCGGGCCCGTGGCCGACACGGGCTGGCTGGCGAGGGGGGAACACCGAGGGAAGCGACAATTCCCCGTCCCTCCCAGTGCCCGAGAGCTCACGTACCCCTCTGGAAGAGGCGCACGGCCCAAGCGGGGCTCCGCTTACAGCTCTGCACAGGAGCAGGGTCCGGGGTTTTGGCACACGGGCAGAGTCGGTAACTTAAAGAGTCCCTCTAAAAACCCCAACACACCCGCCCCTCTGAGCGCCGCTCGGGCCGCGCACACACCGCGGGGCCGCAGGCTCCGCACACGCGGGACAGCACCGCGGGCGGGCCGGACACACCGCGGGACGAACAGGACACACCGCGGACCCCCGGGCCGAGCCCCGGCGGCGCGCACGACCCGCCACCCCGCCGCTCTGCCCCCCAGCTCCTGTCCCCCCAGCTCCGGCCCGGCGGCTGACAAACCCCGGCTCTGCCCTCCGCACACGGGCCCACCCCACGCCGAACCCCCGCTCGCCCCGTACCTCCCGGCCGGCCCCGGCGAGCGCTCCCGCGGCCCGCGCCGCCCGGCTCCGCTCCGCTCCGCTCCGCTCCAGGGCCGGGCCCCGCCGCCGCTCCCCGCCCACCCCCACCGCCGGCCAATGGGCGCCCCGGGGCCACGGCGCTGCCGGGCGGTGCTGGCGGGGGCTGCGTGTGAGCAGGGGCCGAGTGTGCGCCACGGGGCTGTGTGCCCATGGCTGCGTATGTCTGATGGGTACGTGTTGCCCAGGACTGCATGTATCCCATGACTGCGTGTATCCCATGACTGCGTGTGCCCGACTGCGTGTGCCCCACACCTGTGTGTGTCCCATGGCTACCTGTGTCCCATAGCTGCTTGTGTCCGATGGGTGCATGTGTCCCATGCCCGTGTGTGCCTGTGTCCCTTGGCTCCGTGTGCCCCATGGCTGTGTGTCCCCGGAGAGCCGTGGGTGTGCCCCGTGCCTGTGTGTGTCCCATGCCTGCGTGTGTCCCATAGCTGCTTGTGCCCGTGGCCGCGTGTGCCCTGCTGACATCCACCACCCTCTTGCACGCTCTTCACTTGCCCCCACGAGCATAACTCAGTGTATTTGGTTTGCTCACAGTTTCAAGTTTCATCATCCCCTGCTCACAGTATACTCTATCTAGCAGAATGGTGCTCACGGATGACATGGCATGAAGATGGTTTCGGCGATAAAATGCCCCCAGTGTTTTACAGTTAAGAAGAGGGATATAAATAGAACTACACATTACCCTGGTCCAACACAGAAACCAGACCTCTTCCCAAGCTTTGGACCAGGTCTTCTAACCACTTTTGTGATTACAGTTACAGACTTCTGTGAAAAGAGCAAGCTATTAACACCGAAATTGGTGTTGCAGGGAAGTCCTTTGCATTCCTCTCTCCCACCCACTCATCCCTCCCATGTGTCACTGCCAGGAGGGTGGTGAGATGAGTGGGCAGAGGCTGTGAGTGTCCCTCAGCCCTGCTGAAGGTGCTGCAGGGGAGCTGAGCTCTGGCCCTTGCCAGGTGCAGTGACACTACCCCAGGCCTATGCTGATCTATAATTCAGGTGCTTGCTCACTTTCTGTAATAGCTTTTCTATTTTTAATGGAAACTGATGGACCTGTCAAGGTATTAGAAATATTTTTTTTTCCAGGTTTTAATTTTCTTTGGTAATAATAATGTGGGCTGGGAAGCTCATGGTGCACTTTAGAGCTAAAGTGCTCAGCAGTCATGGGAGTTTCCACAAGACTCTACTTCTTTACACTTTGTGTCAGATGAGCAGACAAATGAGGACATGGACTAAGTTCTAGGCATGGCTGCCTAGCAGTGTATGAGGGTTACAGGGAGAGCCATCAGGTCATTGACAAACTCCTGAAAACCTGGGAAAAGAGAGCTCAGCACAGAGGGGAGGCTGCTGGGCTGAACAGACTCAGGTTGTCATTATCATTTAGTCTGGGGTCTATTCAGTCCTCCTACCTTTTCTGTGGGAGAGCAGGACTCAGTGGTCTGTTGGTGGAAGGAGCGTGGTCTGCCTTTGCAGACTGGTTCTCACAACTGGGAGCTGGTTTGTGTTGAGCCTGGACACCAGCTGTCTCTGTCCTGGCTGCCTTGGGAGCAGTCTGCTAACTCTGGGGAGATCTGCCCATCTTAGAAATTAATTCTCTACAGAATGCTGGGGGTTTTTTTAACATGATCTAACTGTAAATATTTGTAAACTATAAATAGATGAAGGACTGAACTAAATATGCCAGAGTTTGTCTTAGCTGTCAGAATAATTCACTGTGACTAACCAGTCACAGATTATTACTCTGAAACTGTTTTTTTTCCTCCTATGTGCTAAAATTATTCTGAATTCGCTCTCATGTTATCCTAATCACAGTCTTTATTACTGAGATGTAATACTTCAGTTTATTTTTCTTGTTGTTTCTCAGTATGCTCACTTGGACAACACATCAGCCAAACACAGCACTGAGTTGGCCAAACCGCCTGGGATGTGAAGGATTTTTTCTTTGTCCCTCTTCAGTCAGAAGTGGAGGTGTGTTCAGGCAACTGTTGCATAAGGCAAGGGAAGACCCAAGATACACTTTGGGCTTACAGTCAGTATTAAGCAGTTGCAACTGAGAGCTGACTTTCTGTTGGTATTTTGTTTGTTTGTTTTGGAAGCTCTTACACACTTGTTTGAATTCCTTACTGAGATGCAAACTCGGAGTTTCACCAGTAATCTTAAGAGCTGTTTGATAGGCAGGCTCAGGAGCTCTGTTTTTCCGGGTTGTAAACCCAAACATTTGTGGGACCACTTGAAAAAGCTGCAGCCTAAGTTACCACTTTTAGTGCAACTAGAGCAAGGTGAAGAGACTTCTGATTGCCTCTGGCATTTTCTCCAAAGCCACTTTTTTCTCAGTAGCAGAAATATCTTGCCCAACTGGGATGCAATAATTTCAAAGCAAGTAAAGGAAACTGCAGCTGCTCAGCTGAGTCAGCCAAAGGTAAGCTCTGCAGGGGAGAAAATGTTTTTTTATTATCTTCTAGTGGCAAAGTTACTACAACAGCCTGCAGGAAAAGATTAGATTATAATAGTAGCAAAAACATCTGTTAAATTCTCAGCTCAGCCTATGTTTAGGACATGTTTGAAAAGAAGAAAAAACAACCCAGGCATTTGATAAAATTCTTTTGAATAAAACTCAATATTTAGATTCAGTTTGGGATGTTAGGAGCCCACTGTGATCATAGGGTAGATGGTGGTTTTAACTAATTGACTACATGGGGCATTTCATCAGTGGACAAGACAGCTTTTAGCAATGGAGATTTTATTGAATTGAGCTTGGAATACTATGACATAGTGAAGGAATAAGACAACTTGTGTTCATCATACAAGTTACTTATAGGGATGAATGACCTCTGTTCTGAGTGAGAGTGTGGTGTGTGTGTGGGGATGAATGTCTGATCTGGCTCCTCAGGAATTCAGCTAATCAGCCTCTTCTAGAAAAGTGTGACTTGCCATGATTGAATTGTGTCTCTGAAGCCTTACCAGCTTCATCTGCCTGCTTTGGAAATTAGTTGTTCCCAGTCTGACAGTACAGAAATCAGATTCCTGCTCAGCTCTGTCAGTACAGACTGAAACTTCAGGGTGCCAGTTTCCAAATTCTCACTAGGCCACACGCCTCAAGACTGCTGCCCAGTAAACCTGTTTCGGAGGGTGCTTGTGTCTTTGGGACATCTCTCAACCCTTGTGCAGGAAATTACCGATGTCTTGAGTGGCTCTGGGAACCTGGCTGCAAAATGACTGTCTGACTGATGAAAGTATTCCTTATTCCTGAAAGCAACCTTTGCTTTCTCCTCTGACTTTTGCCTTCTGCATAAATCAATACTCAATGTGCTCTTGTTTTTTACAGAGGCATTGCCGTGCTTTGCATGTGTGCAGCACTTTATTCTCAGGATCTTGAAGTGCAGCAAAAATTCTATTAACTGTGTGAGGGTTTGTACCCTCCTCACAGGGAGTTCCTTGCTTGAAGAGTTACATTTGGTCATATGGCTCTTGGTCACCGACACAGAACAGTGGGTTATTTGCTGTTGTCTACAGTAGCAACAGGCTCTGGCTTGGAGTGAATCACTTGGGGGCTGAGGAACATCCCCCAGAGCTCCTGACTCACAGCCCCATGTGCCTCACCACAGGGCCATCCCCAGCTCACAAATCTCAGTGATCCTTACAAAAGCTGTTGTGTGCAAGGACCACAAAACCTCTCACATTTGCAGATTCTAAAGTTACAAGTTTGTCTTGGTGTTTGCTGCACCCTTCCCTGCTCAGACCTCAGCCCTGCTCCTGGGTCACATGAGTACAGTGCGGTAGAGTCGGTCATTCTTGAATAATCAATAATGAGCAATAATTTCTGAGTGGATCAAGTGGGCTGGTTGTGATGAGTCTCCAGGCTGCACCCAAGAACTACCCAGTGCAGGGACTCACAACAGGGGAAGCTCGTACGTTTGAGCTCTCCTGAGGAGCAGCATGGGTGAGCACACACTGACAAACAAGCAGGAGCTCTGACATGCTGCCACACCACTGTTTCTGAGTAGCGTTCCCCAGTAGTAGGAACAGGCTCGAGTTGAAATACAAACGGTGAAGGTGAGGAAAAGCTGAGGTAAGAGAATATAAAATGCCAGAACTGTGAGGAGGTGCAGGTGTTCGGTGCAGATGTAATATTAGAACAAAATGTGTGAAATTAATGTGGAAATAAAGAGGTGTGTGTATAAGTACTGCTGAAGGCATTTTGCAGCATGCTGTGAGCGAGTGCTGCACCTTCTGAGCTCCGCCTTCCTTCAGAATGCACCATTCTGTGCATGTTCTTCTGAACTCTTTTCCTACTGTTGCTATTCTGTCTGAGCAGTGATCTCGTATTCAGTGTGCTTTTATTGCACAAGATAAATCATGGTGAACAAATAACTGGTGAACAAATGTTTCAAACACTAAACTGAGGTAGATCAGCCATTTCAAATATTGAAATAGGGAAAAAGCATGGGGAGCAAGATTGTGATAATCACTGGTTAATGCAAAAAGATGTAAATGACTGATGGACTGATTAGTCAAAGACAAATAAAAGTTTCATTCCTTAACCCTGCTTTGCCTATGGATATAGCTTCTATTTATGTGAAGAACATGCTTTGGTTTCCTTCCTTTGTAACTGCTACCCAGGCTGAATGTGCGTGTTGCTCAGAAGGGAAAATCCTCTCTTTGTAAGGGACCTTGCCCCACATCAGTGTCTTTTGTGCAGGAAGGCATCTGCTGCCATTGCCTGGGGAAGTTTCATGTATTGAGTACATGTGCAGAGAGCTCCATGAAAGGGGAACAAGAAAGAGGATCTTTGTTTCCTTTTGTCATCTTCAAATATAAGGGAAAACAGCCAGGTGGTCTGTTTTTTTCTGGGGTGTTCTGCTGACATCGTGGAAACCAAGAGAGCAAACCTCAGCTTGGCTGAGATCCCCATCCATTGGCATGCTGGATCTTTAGATGGAGAGGTGCTGATCTGAATGAGGAATTGGAGATTTCTTCTGAGGTAGAAGAGGTTTATTGGCTTTTAGAGATTGTGTTGCTGCCTGGGCTGCGCAGGATGTGTAAGATGTGACACAGAGGATGCGTGAAGGTTCACACCTTAATTTGTGAAGGGCAAAAATCATTGTCTGGTTGAGAAACCAGAGGGATGCTGTGTAACAAGAGGTGTGTGGTTGCTGTTGAGGGACATCTGAAGGAGGAGTTGAGGATTCTGCTCTGTACTTCAGCTCAAGTTGTGCAGAAATTGTCCATGTTGAGGTGGTACCATCCGGCTTTTTGGGAGAGTTTTGCAAGGGTTAATGTTTTCCTGAGATTTCTCTCTTACTGGTGTACTGAAATGCAGGAAGCTTCAGGTTTTTCTTTTTCTTTTTCTTTTTCTTTTTCTTTTTCTTTTTCTTTTTCTTTTTCTTTTTCTTTTTCATTTGTTTGTTTTGTTTTTGTTTTATCTGTTCTCAGAATGAAATATTTAATCTCTAACCTCACCCCTGAAGAGCAGCTGGGGGGAGGCAGGGGAAGGCACTGCAGGTTGGCTCTGTACCATTTGGGTTGTTTGATTTCATTAGCTTGGGAGCCCTCACAAATGCCTCAGGCCATGCACCTCCTCATGGACCCAACTTGGGAGAATCTCTTGCAGATACCACATGCATTAGCCTTCATTAATACAATTAGCATAATAGTGATTAGGATTCATTATTCCCAACAAAAAGATAAAGCCTGTAATACATATCTCTGAATCAAATTCCCAGTTCCTTGTCTTGGGATTGCTTTATTTTGGAGTTGTTTGCTGTTTATATCCTTCCATCTTCTAGAAAAAAAAGAAAGCCACTTAATTGTAAAATTGTTTGGGTCAAAGAAATGCCCTGAGATGATCTTTCACGCATGCTAAATAGGTGAAGTGATCTATGAGACCCACACAGCTCACACAGCCACTCAACAGTCGAAACTGCAAACTTCATCTTCTTCAAGCACAAAAGCTACTTAGTTTCCCCATGTTGAAGACTTTTTATAATAGCAATAAGACAACTCTAGAGAGAGCCATCTAATATTAACTCCAGGGAGTAATCATCTAATCACAATCTGGGGGTGATTTGAAGCACTCATCTGGACCAAATGCCTCACAACACCCCAGGAGTGGTTTTATTGCATGATAGCAGTACCCCATTGAGCCTTATTGCTTAATTAAAAACAAATTCCCAAGTAATTTTTTTGCCTTTCCATAAAAACACAGTAGTACATAGCATGTATAAAACATCCATTAAATGATGGTAGATGCAAATTTACATTGTGAGATACAATCCGTTTCTTTACCACTTGGGGTTGAAGTTAAATGTAAAACCATTTCCTATAATCTGTGCACTGCTGTGTTTAGAGAGGAATAAATATGGGAAAGAGAGGTTCATTGTAGGATGCCTTGTTTTTATTAAGTGATATGTTTGGTCCCTTACAAAGGAATTCAAATTCTCATCCATCTTGCAGACACAGGAGTCAGTCATCAGTGTGGCCTTTTCTGCTTCCTCCTGGAGCTTTCCTCAGCTTGCACCATTTCAGGGCAGCACTTCACAGGAGTCCTGTCCTGTCTGGGGATGCCGTGGCTCTCTGAGCAGCGAGAGCACGGGCAGTGCTGGTGCTGTGTTTGGGATCATGCAGCACACTGAACAGGTGCTGCCCACGTGTCCTTTGTGGCTTCTGCCCTGTCTAACAGGGATTGAGCCTGGCAGGTTCATCCACTCGTGGTGGGGCTGCCCACAGCTGACCTCGGCCTGCACTGGCTGTGGCTGAGCTGTCTGCAGGTCCTGCAGTTTCACTGGGAAAGCTGCTACAGCTGTGGCTGCTTTGCAAGGGACCCAGACTGCATGGGAAGAGTGTGAAAGTCCTTTGAGTTTCTGTAGAGGAGTGCCTGGGCTCCCTTTCACCTCTACAGAGTGCTTTCATAGCGCCAAGGACTCTGAGTGTTGTTTACATGTGAAAGGAATAGGATGAGAATCTGCTTGTAGATAGGGCCAGGAACTTACAGATAGGGGAGTAACAGAAGAAACCATCCGTTCTAGAAAATGTTACTCTTGACACAGACTGCTGCTCAGCCAAGGCTGTGTTAAATTCCTGAACGTACAGAAAAAGAACAAAGGCTTAATACAATTCTGAATAGTGTTTTGTTACAAAAGAAAAATTAAAGGGGGTGTATATTAGAGGGGGGTGTGGAGTCGGCAGTTCGGGGTCTGTACCTTCTGAGTACCTTGGCCAGTGGGGAAAGGAAGAGGGTGATGTGGCCAGGAACTTAGGATAAAAAGGGGGCTGTGCCCCCAAAAATTTGAGACCCCATGGGAAGTGCCCCATGGCCTCTCACTTTATTCAAATAAAGTTACAGGACTCCTCTGTCTCCTTTTTGGACATGAACCTCTCACATTGTGAGTTTTTCCACACACATTACAGGCAGAGGAAGCAAATCCAAGTTTTTAAATGTTCATCTGAACAGGGAGTGATGGAGCCACTGCTCAGAAGTCCTGGCTGCCAAAGCTGTAATTGGGCTTTCGGCCACAGCACTGAAATAAATGGGGACAAAAAGGGTTGATATGACATTTTCTTCAGATTTGTTGCTTGGGTTGCCTTTAATTGATAGAGATAATCTTGTAAGTACAATTGAAAAAAAAAAACCCTGAGAATTAGTGGTAACTATTTACTCTGGTTGTTCCAGATGCTGGAGCCTTCTCATGGTATCTACAAGCTCAGGATAGAGGATGACACTTGTGTCAATCTCTCCTACTGTGGGCCCCACTCAGTGTTGTGCACTTCCTTCTGGTTTTCCCTATCAAATGGTGGTGCCCCAAGGAAGCCATGTCTGAATATCTACTGCTGATAGGTTGCAGCATTTGGGGTTGTAAAGGCAGCGTGCTTTATCCTGTACTTAGATTTTGTAAAAAATAATGAGGGTTCTTTTTTTGTGAACACTTTGATAGAATGCTTTGCTGACTTCATTTTTAATGTCCCATTAGAGAGATGTTAGCTGTTGTGGTGGAGGATTTGTTATAAAGAGGTTATGAAATTGTGCTGAGAAAATGGGTGAGAGTAAACTATTGCCTGCTTCTGCTGCCTGAGAACAGTCTGAAAGAGCAGCTAAAAGAATAATTAAACCTGAGTATTTAAAACAGTTCTATGCTAACCTGGAACACTGCCAGGTTTGGAAAGGACATGAAAGGATCTGACAGTGTTCTTGAACAATAAACATTTTTACCTGAAAGATCTCTGCTGGCATTATTAGGAATGCCATTTTCTTGCTTTGATCTGACTCTCTAGGACTGGCTGCTCATCCAGCTGACACAGAGCAAGCAGCCAACAAAGGCAAGCCCTAATGGACTTTAATACCTTTAGCGAAGGGTTTCTCTTCCTCTCAGATGTGTGTCATTTTACAAAGGCCCCTTTCATCTTAACGTGGAGGTGGCTGGCGGCAGTGGGACCAGCACAGCCCTTGGCTAAGGGCAGGGTTTAGCAGAGTGGCCCTCACTTGTCCAGCCCTGTCCCCCCTGTCCGGCCCAGGGTGGAGTTTCTGGGGGTCAGCGGTGCTCCCTGGCTGCCCTGCCTGTGGAGCAGCTGCCACTGGCACTGCTACAGCCTGGATGCTGGGCAGGGGATGGTTCTGCTTCAAAACCTACTTGCAAAAAAACCCCAAACAGACAGTGGGAGATACCCTACCATGGCTGGTTTTTGGGTGGTTTTTTGTTTGTTTGTTTGGGGGGGTTTTGTTTTGTTTTTGTTTTTTGGTTGTTTTTTTTTTTTTTTTTGCAAGTAGGTTTTGAAGCAGAACCAGGGGTTTATTTGCCTGCTGGGGTGGGCAAAGGCACACATTGGTCATGTCAAACACCTGCCTTACTCTGACTGCAGCAGAGCTGAAGGGTTGGCAGAGCACAGACCTAGCCTGTTCTGCCATCTGAGCACATGCTGTAGGACACAATAAAAATGATGTTGTATCTGCCTTTATTAAGATGGGACGTTTGGAGTCTTATGTTGATGGTTCTGGGATATTTATGACTCCCTTGAAGAGTATATCCTTCCACCGAGGAAATGAAAAGTGTGATATTTTAGCCATTGGAAATGCCTGGCTTAGTTTGGTTCTGTTTCCCGATTTCATTTTGACGTGGTAGGCAATTCAGAAAATATATTTGCAGCAAGGAAAATGGAGTTGTTATGGAAACATCTGAGCGAGGCGGCTGACACGGGGTAAGGCAGGCTCCAGATTCGCTGTACACACAGACACGCTAAAACAGCAAGTTCATGTAAGGTAAGGGAGCAGTTTCTAGGCACTGTCTGCTCGCTTCATGGGTGGGTTTTCTGGCGCAAGAGGAAAAAACCTGCTTTAAAACTGTGAGCATGTGGCTCCATCTTCTGGTATCAAAGCAAAGCGTGTTGCTCTGGATATAGACCGAGGTGAGATTTCTGTATCATTTTTATGTTAGCTTCTGCAAAAGCAACAACAAAACCAGCAGCAACAATAATAAGAATAAATTAAAATACCTGTGCCCCAGAGCCAAGCTACGAGTTATTAGTGTAGTTTTCCTGAAGCTACAAGCCATTCTGCTGCATGGGAAGAAAACTGCCTTTTGAAACATTCTCTTAGATGTTTAGCCCCAAAGTGGCTTGTCTTCTAAAGCACGACAGTGCTGTCCTATGTGAAAACAGTGTCTGCTCAGGGTGTGGGCTCTCCCAGTGAAGCCTCGTGCCTGTGTAGGTGCTATTCCTGTCTCCTGCTCGTGGCTGTAGATGTATTTCTTTGTTTCCCTCCGCAACAACATCTTTGGCAAAGTTGCTAAAATCCATGATGCATCCTCATGGAAATGCTGCCTGGGTAGAAGCAGGAATGAATGGCTCTTGGAGGTAGACTGCCAGAAGTCAAAAGAAAATAAAGCTGTTTTATTACTTCACCAAACAGTGAATGTTGTTACAGCGCATATTGCGCATGCTTAATTGAGCTTGATTACTCAATCTGTTCACCTTAGTAACTCATTGTGGTTTAATCAGAAGTAAGTAATTGTTCAAAACCAGGAGGTGTTATCACTTGCTGGTTAAACCTTGGGTTTTCTAAATAATCCTAAAGAATTGCCCCAACTTTGTTGCTTTGGAACAACTCCCAGCACAACAAATGAGAACAAAAGGTAATTATCTTGATGTGGTGTTGTCCTAAAGCTGTTGTTTGCAAGTCATTGCAAATAGGAGGCACTGCTCTGTAAATGCAACATTAAAAATATGGACCGTGTGTTTTACTTGGTTTAATTCTGTGTACATATGTAAGTATTTTCTTTTTTTTCCCCTCTGCATAGTGAGCCTAGGATAACAGGACCCCAAATTCTTTGTACAAAGCACTAGTTTTCAGTCCAAAGTACTTCGTGGCTGAACTGTGACAGTGAAGGTGAGGGAATACAAATTTAATGGCCCCAGTGCTTCTGCCCATACTTGTGCCACTCTAAGATCACTAACACAAGTGATGAGTTATTTGCATGCAGCATTTATCCATGGGGAGGGTTGTGTGGAGACCTGCTTGGAAAGAGTGCATTCCTGTATGGCAGGGAATCATATCACAAAAATCATTCCTAAAGTAAGCACTAGCCAAGGCTTCCCATCACAGTCTCAGCAGCAAGGCTGTGGATCAAAATGAAGTGGAACCAGCCTTTACTCTTCACTGTGGTGCTTTTAAGCCCCCACACAGATGGAAGCATCTTAAATGGCCACAGACTGTGCTGATAAAATACAATTGCAACCTCCATGCTAGCATTTAGTGTTTCTAACCTGTCCCTGAGGCTAGGGTACACTGGACTTCCCCTTGGCACTACTTGAGGTTTTCTCTGGAGGCTGCCTCCAGTTCCTACAATCTTTTTCCCCTCTCCCTGTAGTTAACCTTTAGCTTCATCCTGTTTAATTGGTGATTCCAAGGTCTAATTTCTAGGGTCTCTATCTCTCTCCATATCCTGTGGGTTATTCAAAATGGATCAACTCACCTTTCTGAAAGATGCCACAAGGGTAGCACCTTTCACTGACACTACCAGTAAATAAATACCACAGACCTCTTTTATTAGGGAGTACAAGCCCACAACAAATCCTGCCCGGAGTGTGTTTGATAAATCAGATCTTTTGCAGACATCTGGAGATTGCATTTGCAAATCCCCAGCCAGCTTGTTTTGTAGTCATTGTTACCATAATTCAGGTTAATGTTGTTGCCACTTTTTACTTGCTAAAACACATGTGGTGCTTTATTGCTTAAGAAAAAAAAAGTGGCTGCCTTGGAACAGAAGTTCTTTTAAAACCCTTCCTGAAAGTTTGCTGTTTGGAGAAACAAATGTCAAATCAATTGTCCTATCTTTGAATTGCCACTCCGAAAATGCAAGCTGTGAAAAGAGATTACTTGGGTTCTGCGATGGGGAGAGTGTAGGAATCTAGACTGAGAGTTATGTACCAACAGAGACCTAAAATAACAAGTGGAAGAAGTAAACTTTCAGCTTTTCCTGTAAAGATTTGCTTAAAAAATATTAGATCCCAAGTGAGAATGCTCATGCCAAGTTTTAAATCTCATTTGAATTTTTATAGCTGTTATAATCTCTGATATATAACCTTGGAAATAGGGTCTTGTAACAGAAATGCCGAGTCCCTTGACTATTGCCTCGCAAAAAAGAGTTGCTGTAATAGGCTGCAATTCTGAGACAAGTTTACAAGTCTGGCTTATGTCTGCATATCATCATTCAAATGGGTCTAAGCTGGGCTCTTCACATTATTTGAGGTTATTTGTGTGTACGTGATCAGCCGCGTGCAGCTGTCCCAGTAATGTCAGCCTTCCGAGTATAACAGGCAGAAACCAGCACATCCTTAGCCACTGAAATGTTGCCACAGGGAGAGGCTTGGAGCTTGGACGTGCTGGTAGCAAAAGTAAAGAACAGCTTATTTTCTGTTTTGCTGTCCTTATTCCTCTGTATTTCTGCACAGAAGAAATGGAAGTTCCCAAGGAGCCAAAAGGATTCCACATGCCAGTGATCTTTTCCCTCTCATTATCATACACTTGCAATCAAACTCTAATTTTTGAAATAAAAACCTGCAGGATTCTTTATTGGGACTATTAAACCTTCAATCTTCATTATTTAGGACGGCTACTTACCTTTTACTCAATGAAGCCATAATGCAACTGCTCCTATAAAAACTATCGAAATGGCTACTGTGGCAGTGAGTAGATTTTCCTCCGTGTAAAATAATCTTCTGTGAGTAAGACATAACTATCATTCACATTAATTAGGCAGCCATATAATGGGGTGTTCAATAGCTATTACATCATTTAAATTCTTCAGTGAGCATCTCAGCCACCCAAGAACTATCCAGCTGAACATTTCCGAGTCCATAATTTTGAAATAATCCTGTAGAGGAAGAATATGCATGGCAGAGTGTTGCAGACAATTTCACCAAGAAAAAAAATTAATTTTATTCAGATTTATGGAATTATTTTAACATTTACAAGAAGTGCATAATCCTATTCTTCCCTCCCTCCCAGAATAATGTTGCTATAAAGTGGAGTCTCTTTTGGGGCTGTACTGTGTGTACACTAGGGAATGTCCAAGGAGCTTGTAGTCAGAGGCCAGTGATGGTAGCTGGACACACACACACACAACAAGCACATTTCCTGGCACATTCTGTTCTAAACCTGGGGCCCTGGAGCCATGAGGCTCAGCTGAAAAGCCCTGACCCATGGAAAAGAGAGTTCAGTCATGCTTGAGGCTTTGGTTTTGAAGTCTTTTGCCCTTAACAATCATATAAGCCCTTAAGCATTTATATTCAATTTTGGTTATTGATTTAAAATTTTTGAGGTGAAGCTGAAGTTCTTTGATTTGAATGTTATAATTAATGTTCTAACTATATTATTATACATTTTTGTACCTTTTAAGATTAGTTCCTCAGTCAAGAGTACATATGCCATGAGAGTAGGAGCTTATTGTGAGACTTGAAAGAAATAACTGATACAGCAGGGAGAGGTTTCTATTAACAGGCCTGGATGCAGATCCTTGACATGCCGTTTGGATGCCTGTAGAAGGGCATGGTTATTACAAGATTTGTCAGTGGCTGAAAGTATATGAAAATAACATGTTTTAAATCAGTGTGGTTTGGCAATATGGGAGTAGTTCCTAGCAGAATGAAAAAAAGGAATAGCCTAAAACAGGCTGGGGAGCAGGGAGAGATAGACTGTAAAGTTTAGGCTGTGCCTTTTCCTATCAGTTATATTATTTTAGCTAATTGTGTACTCATTTTTTCTTTTCTTCATGCTTATAAGGTACTGTGCCTTATCTGACTAATAGTAGAAAGCAGCTGAGAGCTCTCATAACAGGAAAAGCTCTTAATTCAGTATTAAGCGTTGCTGGGTTCTCTGTAGTTTTCCATAATCTCTATCCAACAGGCAGAGCCTGCAGAGGTAGGTATCAAAACCCATCTGCAGGTAGAGTATCAGGTACTGCTTGTTCTGCAGCCCAGGAGGTTTGTGTTTGCCAGATGTAACTGCTCCTCTCAGCAGCAGATCCTCTGTTTTATAGATCCTCTATTTTTCACATTTGCTTATTGATTTAATTAAACCAGTACACTGAGGGAAATTTCTGCCTTACCAAAATAATACATTTTCATCACACACTTTAGGGACAGTGACTTAGAACTGGAGTCACCATAGGAATGACAGAATTAAGGACGGGGAGCAGGAGACAAAGGTAGGTCAAACCTGTGTGAAATTCCACGGAATCAGCTGTTGCTGTATAATTGGGCTCGGTATGTGGGACCATGGGCTGGTGAATGTTGTGGTGTGACAGGCTTGATCAGGTTTTGGGTTGTATAACAGCAGGAATGGTGAGCATTTGTTATGGGGAATGGGCACATGGAGCTGTTCTAGTAAGGGGCTGAGGGACTGCCCTGTTCAGACAAAATCAGGACCACCCTAGTTTTGAGAAAATACTGCTGCTGTTTCCTGAAAGCATGGTCTGGATCAGAATTTTATGCTCTCTCTTACACATCTCTAAAACACGGAATGAATTGAATATATAGAGTTAGCATCAGCTACATGCTGCTGTTATTTCAGTGATTTAATATGAGTTTGTCAGCCACAGACAGTTTGTGAGGGTTTCTGCTATATTGCTGTCTAACCCATTTTTTAGAGGAAATCCCCCTCAAAGAGAATAGCCCATGTGTTTTCTTGGATGTGACTTGGCTTTAATTTCAAACATTTCCTACAGTGAATTATTCTGAGGTTTGAAAGAGAAATTGTGGGATTTTTGTTTTTCTATTCTTGCTTAAGTGTTCAAAATTCAGTAACTAAATTGCTTACAATTGTTTTAGTTCATATTAGTTATGAATATGCATACACAGTAATAGGAAAGCAGAAATGTGTGTAAGGTAGTGAGACATTGCTCACTGCTGTTCATTATTCCCTGGTTAGTGAGAGTTCAGGTGTAAAAATCATTACAGAAAACGTGTCTCTGCTGAGTGCAATCCAGAGTTGGAACATATGAAGGACAAAGCATATTAGCGACAGCTGTGATTAGTTCTCCAATTTTCCAATATTAAATCCATTAAGTATTTACTGTCTCAGCCAATGAAGAGACAGGGAATGGCCATGAATGGGCGGGGGAGGACAGGTGAGCCGTCATTTTCACATTTCCCAGTTTCTAAGGCAGGTCCTTGACAAGGCCCTGGGGAGTTTCATGTGTTCTAGGAAAAGTGACCAGAGAGCCCTGCACAGAGCCCTTCCCATTTGCTGGGGGGTGGGCAGTGATCCCAGCTCTGCAGGGCGATTCAGCTGCAGTGAGTTATGGGGCTGTTTGGAACACCTGGAGGCATTGCAAAAACGCCTCTCAGGTGATTTACCAGCTGCAGTAAAGGATACTGAATGCCTGGGCTGTTCAGCTCTTGTTACTGTTTATTTGTCACCTGTCTCTCTGCGCCACTAGCCTGGGATTACCTGGGGAGCCCTTTGACATCTCCTGGGCACTCTTCACTGTAAATAATGAAAGCATTGCTTTTACCAAGGCACTGCCAAGGCAGCATTTGTTTTTGTGGTTGCTGAAATAGTTTAAAAAATGGAAGCACCAGTAGCTATGGGAAGCTGTATCGTGCTCATCTATGTGCCCATATGGTAGAACATGTTATGTCCTTCACAGCACAATGAGACATGATTGTGCCTAATTCCGATTTGTATGGCATCCCCATTAATGCCTCTTTAAGCCCTCCATTAAAGGCCCTTAATGTTAATTAACTGGACTATGCCAATAAAGTTCCATTAGCTTCCCCCTATTAATTTAATATTATAGGCATTTAACAGATGTCTTAATTAGATGTTACACTGAAGGCTATGAGCAAAATTGAAACTAGGTCATTGTCCCGAAAGTTTCTGCTATGATTTATGCTTTCTACAGCTTTGTTTGTTTTTCCTTCTGACCTCTCACAGGAAACCGAGAGATTTTAGAGAATGTTGAAAGGAGTAATGGGTGCAAGGTAGAATAATAACTTGTGTCTACAACTTGAACACATATTGTTCTTACTTCACAGATAAAAATTCTCATTGGTGTGAAATGACTATTTCCTCATATAAAATAGCAAAAACACTGTTTTCCCCATTTCAAGGTTATAATATAATTGCAACAAAGATTTTTATTTCTGCACCAAGTGGGAGCTTTGGAGGCCAGTTAAGTGTTTTTGTAGGACTGGGGGTGGAGGTGGTGATGAGCTCTGACTGCCTTCCCAACCCCAGTTACTCAGCTTTGGGGTGTGATTATGTGAGGAACAGCTGTGTTCTATTTAAAGAAATGACCCTGGTTGGCTACAAATGCTTGAAAGGTGACAGGGAAGAACTTTTCCCAGGTACAAGTCTTTCATTTGATATTGAAATTGATTAAAAGCTTCTGAAAATTACGTTTGTAACAAAACCACCATAGAAGCACTTTTATAACAGAAAAATGTTAAGCAATCTAAATACAGGGGTCACTTCCACCGCCCAAACATGTCAAACCTACCTAGTCAATGAGAGATTGTAATCTGGGCAATCAAAAATGAAGTGTACAGTAAAAAACGTGAAGGGGCTGAGGATACCTGAAGCACAATAGCTCTGTGGACAGAGGTTAAACATTCACAAGGCAATTCCATGGGTAACTGAAATACAAGATTGAACAGGGTCACTTACATCTGTGAATTTCTAGCTTCAAGTGCTTCCCTCTGATGTGTTCCCTGCACTCTGCCATGACAGTGTATATTTATTGATACAGACATATCTCAGTTAACCTCGAAGTAGCAGGGTGTTAGTGAGCACTGGGGGACAGACACCTTGCAGGGCTGTGTGGCACGTTTGGCATGGTTACATTACACACACCTGGTCTCTCTGTAAGGGCATCAACCCCAGGGAAGGAGACACTCAAGGTAAAACCTGTCAGCTGAAACAATTTACTTGCATGTGCCTGCAGCAGGCAGAGATGCTGATGTTGGCCCAGGCACAATGATTATAAAAAGCAGCTGTCAGCACCTGCAGTCTCACTGCCAACATATAACAGGCAGCTAAAGACCAATTTATACAACAGTAACATTTATTACAGAGTTACAAAATCTAATTTTCACTGTACAAATTCACAATTATACACTGAAACAGAAGTCAGATAATTAATACTAATCATATAACTTTAATAAAAGCCAGAATATTATATACCAATAACAAAACATACAACCAATTTCAACAGTCTGAGACTGCTTAAAGACAGCAGATACTGCTCATTCTTCATTAAGAAGAAATGCTTTATAAATATTTCACATGGCTGTTGCTTTTTCCATCTGCCAGAAAACCTGGTCTTTGAACTGCAGGAAAACAGCAGACATTTCTGTGAATGCTTCTGACTTGCCATGAAATTATAGGTCAATAGTTCCTTTCAACTTGAATTTTTTTGCAGATCGCTCACTTGCTCTGAGCAGGAACTTGCTTCCATAGATGTAGGAAATGAATCCATCAAGCTCCAAGCTAAATACGTTGTTAAGTTTGGGAACAACTGAAAATGCAAAGAGACACAAACTGACCAAAGTGGGCTAACATAAATCCCTGTTATGAAAATACACTGACATACCAGGGGATGTTATTCACCTGGAGATTTGAGCCTTGACACATTTCAAGGTTTTTATACTTTATCAAGAGAAGAAAAATAACCCAAGCCTCCAAATTTAACTGGAATTACCGAAGTTAGTCCTCTTACAGGAGCATACAGTTAAGTGCTGCACTTTTTTTAAATTGCTCATTTCTAATGAGATCTGGTTTTGGTAAGATATTGGGCTGCTGGGTGGTGACTTCTGCCACTCTACGCAAAGCCAAAACCACTGATATAAACCAATGTACTCAAGAGGTGCAAAATGAAGAGTGTGATCAAGGATTTTTTTTATGATTCAAGTCGTGAAAAGAACTGAAAAAAAATTCTTATATACCTTTTAACTTGTCCTCTTTAGTGATAATTTTGAAGACATGTTTAAATTCCTGTAGAATGATTCCTGTTATCCCAACATAAGAGGGGCACTTTGATTTTGTAACTGCAAGAACAGAAGTATGTATTAGAAAATTTCAGATGGAGTTTATTTGCCCTTCTCCTGTTGCCTCATGATTTTAAAAATTAGTCTGCAGTATTCTGAAATAAAGAAGTTACAGTAATCACTGGTAAAATGTGCAGTTAACCTTTGCAAACAACAATAGGATTTTCAAGAGTAGTTGTAAAGCAATTAGCATTTTAAGGAAAGAAATATGATCTCAACTATGTGATTCTAGAGTTAACAATACTGAAAAGAATTTAAAAATAAGCACCTGAACTACTTAAGTGAAGTTAAGCATTACTTAACTGCAGATGATGTTATACAAGCAAACAAACAGAATACCTGTAACAATGGCTCCATGGAGATCAGCTTTTAGCAGCTTGCTCTGAATCATATGGGGTTGCCTTGAAGAGGAGAATGGGATCAAAAAGGAGGGAAAAAAATCCTATGAACTGTCAGGTTTACAAAATGTGACCATGATTGTTGTAATCATGGTCAAAGCTTACAGAAATAGTACTTATCAACTGTAGAGTTTCAAGCAGTAACTCAATAAAACTGGAAGCATCTACTGTATAAAACCCAGACTAAATTTAAAATATGTCAACGTACGCATCGGGTTTGAGTCCATGGCACAGGTCTCTGATGTACTGTTTCCACAGCTCATGGAGTGGGAGGAAGATGGCATATCTGCAGTAAAAAGAGATCAAAAGTATCATACAAAACTTAGTTATAAAACATCCATTGGTTGATTATTGAAGTAGTCTGTATTTCCACAGAGTTACGACTGACATTTGTAAGTTACATAACCTTAACTTACCCTGCAAGGTGACCCACTCCAAATAGCTGGTTTACTTTATAAAACAAGCACAAAGTATGCTCCTCTCTACCAACCCAAACCAGTCATGTGTTTTAGAGAATCAGGCTAAGACTGAAGAGATTTCTACTTTTTTTTCTACTCTTTTATCTCTTTGCTTACTTTGTTAGCAAAGCTGGGGCTTCATTCAACATGATCAATTCAAGGGACCCTATGCAGAATTTTTACTCTCTGGTCACAGACAGTCCAACTTTGAAAACTGAAATCAGAGGGAATTGTGTTTGGGTTTGATTTGTGGTCATATTCAGGTACACAAAATGAAATGCACAGAAATGAATCTTGCACCTATACAGACAAGAGAACTCTTTTTCTCATGGTGAAATGCCACAAGTAGTGTGACTTTACATACTGAAGGATTCCTATCCACATGCATGTTTATACACTTCTGATGTACTTCACTACACAAAGAAGACATTCAAGGTCTTACCTTTGCTGTTCAGGTTCAATTTCAAACAGACGCAGCTCTCTCCTCTGCTTGGCAGTAAACCCTTTTGTCTTCTTCCTCTTTTGCTTGGTCTTTTTTTTGGGATAATGCTCAAGAACTACAGCTTTCCGAGTTAACATATCCTGGATAGCTTCATCTTTCATTTTGGGCATACTACGCTTCAGGAAGGCATGTACAAATGTCTTGGCTTTTTCTGAGCCCTGGGGCTAAAGACATATGAAAGGACACTTTAAAATAGTACATTTTAATTAAATTAAAACTTGCTGCTGACTAGTGATTTTATCAAGTCGGCAAAATCTCCATGGGAATGGGAGATCTTCCCGTCAGTGCCAGTGGAGGGAGATGTTCCCACTCCGAAGCCCCGCCTGCAGTGCCGAGCGCGGGCACAGCTCGGCCCCGGCTCCGGCCCGGAGTCGGACTCACATTTTGGAGGAAAAGCTCTTTTTTGCATTTCGTTTGAAACGGCGAGTTCCGAGCGGGATTTACAGGGGAAACCGGGGACTCAACCGACCCCCGGCGCTTCGGTGCCTAACGGGGTTTAAAGGACCGCGTAGGAGTGGGAATCGCCAGGTAACCCCCGGCGTGGAGTTCCGGGCCCCGCGGGCCGGGGCCGGTCGGTACCTGTAGGCGCAGCTCCCCGGTCTCCTCGGGCGGCAGCCGGCGGTACAGCTGCCCTGCAAGGCACGGCGGCGCAGGGTCAGCGGGGGCGGGCGCTCACCCCATCCCTCACCCTCCACCCCTCGCCCCGCACTGCCACCGGCGCCCGCCCCATCCCTCACCTTCCACCGTCCACCCTGCATCCCTCACCCTTTATCCATCCCTCACCCCTCAACCATCCCTCATCCACCACGCTCTCCCTCCATCCCTCAGCCTCCACCCGTCTCCCCGCTCCCCTCACCCTCCCTGTCCCCCCGTCCCTCTCTCTCCCCGCTCCCCTCACCCTCCCTGTCCCCCCGTCCCTCTCTCTCCCCGCTCCCCTCACCCTCCCTGTCCCCCCGGTCCCTCTCTCTCCCCGCTCCCCTCACCCTCCCTGTCCCCCCGTCCCTCTCTCTCCCCGCTCCCCTCACCCTGCCTGTCCCCCCGTCCCTCTCTCTCCCCGCTCCCCTCACCCTGCCTGTCCCCCCGTCCCTCTCTCTCCCCGCTCCCCTCACCCTGCCTGTCCCCCCGTCCCTCTCTCTCCCCGCTCCCCTCACCCTCCCTGTCCCCCCGTCCCTCTCTCTCCCCGCTCCCCTCACCCTGCCTGTCCCCCCGTCCCTCTCTCTCCCCGCTCCCCTCACCCTGCCTGTCCCCCCCGTCCCTCTCTCTCCCCGCTCCCCTCACCCTGCCTGTCCCCCCGTCCCTCTCTCTCCCCGCTCCCCTCACCCTGCCTGTCCCCCCGTCCCTCTCTCTCCCCGCTCCCCTCACCCTCCCTCTCCCCCCCGTCCCTCTCTCTCCCCGCTCCCCTCACCCTGCCTGTCCCCCCGTCCCTCTCTCTCCCCGCTCCCCTCACCCTGCCTGTCCCCCCGTCCCTCTCTCTCCCCGCTCCCCTCACCCTGCCTGTCCCCCCGTCCCTCTCTCTCCCCGCTCCCCTCACCCTGCCTGTCCCCCCGTCCCTCTCTCTCCCCGCTCCCCTCACCCTCCATGACGCCGCGGCGCAGCCCGCGCGGGGCGATGACGGGCGGGCGCGCCTGCGCACAGGGGCGCTCCCCGTGCTGGCCACAAGGCGGCGCCGCCGCCCGCGGAACGCGGCGGGCTCCCGTGAGGGGAGCTGTTCTATTGATCTGGCTGGTATTTACTGCTCTTGTACTAATAAATTCTCTAAATTGGGAGACACTGAGCAGCAGATATTTCATTTGCTATCATGGGGGAACTTCTTTTTAAAAAGCCCTGTCAGTCATACCTTCTGTAACACAGGCCATTTTCTGTAGTCATCCACCACCTGAGCATGGTCGTGGACACACGGAATACACGAGTCTGTTGTTGGAATATTGACGTGTTAGTGTCCTTCCCATAGTAACAGCGGAGTCTGGACACTCGTGATGGGCAGCCTGGCCACGTCAATCCTCACTTCTCTCTCATCCTGCAGTCACTCCTACCACAGATGCTAGGATAGACATTTCTACGTTTCCATCCTGCAGTCTCCTCATCTCCCTCTTTTGTTGCCTCCTTTGTTCTGGAAATTTCTCCCAGGATTTACAAATGTGGTACTGGAGCCAGCAACCGCCCAAGCTCTGGGGGCCACGGCAGGAGCAGGTCCTCTCTGCCCTTACCAAAGTTCCTGCTATCCCACTTCCCTTGGTAGGAGAGAGAAGTTTTTCCTAGTCCCGTGCAGTCCTACAAGGCCTCTCCAGCCGTAGCCCTGGCTGCCGCTGCAGGCAGTGCCTGGCTCTGTTCTCAGCAGGTAACAGATCTGTTCCTGGAACTGCACACCCAGCAACATGAGATCTTTGGTTAAAACCAGCCCTCATGTTTCTAGCAATCAAGGTCAAGACATTGGAAGATGCCAATCACTGCGAGCTTTACATGCTCTGACACATCAGGGCCTCTTTCCTCCCGGGATAGGACAGAGTCCTGCTCACTTACAACACAGAAGTATCTTGAAACCAGTGTCCAGTTCTTTTTCCTTGCCAGCCCAGTCCCAACTCCTGCAGCCTCTGCTCAGGCATGATTGTTCTCCAAATACAGAAGAGATTTATATTCTTGTCACATGTCAATATTGGCTTAGCAGATAATTAAGCACTGCTTGGAAAAGGATATTTGGGGAGGGAGTTGCTGAGGCAGGGTATAGGAAACGTGATGATTTTGTTGAGTGGTGTTGTGGGGCACAAAGGTACTAAAGTGATCCCCAATATGAAATAGTAGATCTCTCTGGACGTGTGTAAAGGAGAAAGGGCCAGTCTCTGCAGAGTACTAAGCATGAACAGCAGCTGGTTTGTATCACAGACCTCCTGGCAGTTAAGTACATTACCACAGCAAGTGGATCTCTTGGTTTTACAAAGCATGGACTCCTTGAGTTGTCATTGCTACTACGAGAAGATCAATTTTCATGAATGGAGTACCAGGATAAGAGCTATGGGTCTTTAGGGCCATATGAGTGCTCCTTCACTGGATTTATGCTCCAATTCTTAGGGCTCTTCAGGGATTAATAGTCAAATCAGTGTTGGCGGTGCTGGTGTTGTAAATCCAATGATCCAAGCTAAACTGGTGCCTGGGGAAACCAGTCTGTTCCAACAGCTCTACATCTTCATTCCACAATTTATCTTCAGATACAATGTCTGAGGGAGAGAGATCAGCGTTAGTGTGTGTCCCAGCAAGAAGGCTCTGTGTCACATCAAATAAACATGAAAAAGAATAGGTGAAGAAACTGAGAAACCACAGAATAGGCAAAGGCAGTTTGTAGATAAGAAAAAGAAGGCTCAGAGAAACGAGGAAAGATGGATAAGAGGTAAATATAAAGTGATGTGGAAATATGCTAAAAAAATAACTGTAATGCGTGTTTCAGGATGTGCAGCACCCTGTCTTAGTGTCTTAGAGTTTTGAAGCTTTTTACTTTGAGTAAATCACCTTGGAATAGGTTTGTAGGGATAAAATTCCCTGACATAGATTATTAATACCATGTTACAGGTGCCAGCATTGGCATTTCTTATCCAATTAAATCTATGTGGCTTTATTTATTGCTCTCCAAAAATAACACCCCCCCCACACCCATGCAAACTTCTTCCATGGACACAATCTACCTGTGTAGGGTAGGGGAGGATATTGCTGTACCTGTTGGGGCTGCTGAGCTGCGGAGATGGGTAAGAACCTGTGTATAGGCCAGGCTGGGGGCAGTAGTGTCTTTGGAGAGCTGGGTGGCTATGGAGCAATTACAGAATGAGCTTTATAGTGACAGTCACAGAAAGCTAAAACTTGAGATGTGAAGTGACCAAAGACAGTATAATTAAAGATATTTGTGTGACACAAGAATAGCAGATCAGTGAATTTTTAAAAAAGAGTAATTATGAACTGAAGCGAGAGAGGAATGTGAAGTTAACTGGTGTGTGCAAAAAGTCACTGGGCTGTAATCACTGTTATACTTTTGCTGACTGTCAGTGATGCAGGAAATAAATACTGTAATTCTCTAGAAGGACTGTCTCAGCAAGCATTTGAGCTCTCAAGATCAATATAGTTTATTCCTCTTGGCCAAATTGTATTAGCAGCTGAAGTTGGTCCTTAGGGACATCTGTACTGGTGAAAATAATTTCCATTTAAAGCCCTCTGATCTGATTTCCTCTATCCAGATAATGTAATTCCCACCCCCTTCCCATGGCTGTGCTGAAGCAGCGTCCATTCAGTCTGTGTCAGCCCTGCCATCATCCCACCAGCTGCTGCCTGCACCTGGCTGTGGCATCCTTCTCCTGACATCTCCTTTGGGCCTGGAGGGAGCTCCATGCCAGCAGTTTTAGGGCCCCTTGGCTGACCATACCCAACACACCTGTTCCCTCCCAGGACTGGCTGTGCAGCCAGGACCTTTCCAGGGAGTCAGTACTCAGGGTTCCCTGGAAAAACCCAACCTGGAACAGGTCATGTCTGGGGGATGGTGGTGGGTGGGCAGAGTTAAATCTGCTGTCCATCCCGGTGGGTACATGGAGCGATTGACATGAATAGCCTGAATTTTCACCTCGTGTCAGTGTAGGTTTGCCAAAGGAAGGTTTGCAATATTTGTGTGTGTAAGCCCAAACTCTTGCATTAAGGACTTGGTTGACTGATTCTAGATTGCTGTGGCTGACTGAAGAGCAGCATCTTTTGAAGTACCCTGTATCCCTCAAATGTTTTCTTTCCATATATTTTTCCATTAATTTTTCTGCTTTATCAGCTTGCCCTTAACTCATGGCTTGTCATCGTGTTCTGCCCCGCCCCAAGCTGATAAACTGTCCTTCCCAGCTGAAAGTTCATTATTTCCTTGCAGTCCTGGCTCCTTCTCATCTCGAATTGCAGCTGCCACTGCAGGGCGCAGACAAAAGACTGGCTTGTCTGTGCCTGACAGAAACAAGAAAGCGCTCGGAAGCATGGTCCAAATCTCAGTGGCACAGAAATCAGAAGCAAATAATAATTCAAAAATGTTGTCAGAAAATCCCAATGATTTAATAGCTGGGTTTTAAAAAAACTGAAACATGGCAGGTTTTTGGCAGGCTGTGCCCTGTCCCCACAGCTGCTCACACTAGAGGGCAGCCCGAGACTGTCTGTACAGTGATGTTGGACTCCAGCTCACTGTTTCAGGCTTAAAGATAAATTAAAAAAAGTTTACAAATTGTGTCCTCTTTTGGAAGAAATGGGCCTGTTTGCAGCTTGGTTTAGCATACAGGACTCCAGTTCCCCCATACACCAACCTCTTCTGCATCACAGTATCAGGGAAAAGAGGCTTTTGAAGGAATTCAATTTCACCACAAGCTAAGGAGGCCACTTTTTAAACACCAATATATTCTTATGTCAAAATAAGAAGCTATATCAGTTTTAAAATAGTTAAAATATGGGCAACCCTAGAATACCTGGAGATAACTACTAAAACTACAACTACCCAGCCTTACCTCACAGAGCACCCCTAAAATAGCAACACTTGCTCCCCAAAACATTAATGAGCAGTCAGAAAAGCTGAGGCTTTGGCAGCTGACATTTGGTTTCCCTGCATGCTGGATCACGTATGATCCAAACACACATCACCATGACAGGCACCACTTCTGCTCCTGAACAGCTTGTATTTACTAATTAATACCACCATTCAGCATTCATGTATTATTCCATGACAGTCTGTCTCACAGTCATTACTTTTGTTATGCTTTGAGTCTCATTTAGATCTTGTTGAATATTCTATTTTAAAACTTAATTAACATTGGCTCGTTATAGGGATGTATGATGCAAAAACGAGGATTAAGAATAATAAATTAGAAAGTAATAATAGTCATTGGAGTTATAGCAGACTGACTAGTTTAATTTATTTCATTTGGTTTTGGTTAAACTACATAAAATTGACATAACTCATTAAATTTTGAATATAATACAGATGTCTTGAAAATAAAAGGTGTATGTTAAAGTAATTTGTGTTTCACTGAAGCATCTTTTGCTGTGTTTCCCAGCAGGTGCTCGGGTCAGAGGCGGGGGAGGGTACCCTGCAGCTCATGGGGGCTCTGGCTGGGACCATGGGCACTGCCTCTGACACCCTGACCCATTTGGGAGCAGGAGGCTCCAGCCACACTGGTCAGTGCCTGCAGCACAGCCACGTCCTGCACAGCTCCCAGCCAGCAGGTGCTTCCTGCCAAACAGCCACCGTGCCTGGAGTTACAACTGCTGTGAAATCCCAGGAAAGTGAGAAGGTTCATTAATGGAACAGATAAGAATTTCTCATTTTTCCTCTCTAATGAGGCATCCTTCTCAAAAGCATCACTCTCAGCAAAGCCCTGTTCCTGCTAGACTCTTTGAAAGCAGCTTGCTGGGGCTGTCAGGAGTGAGCCATTCCTTTCAACAAAGCAAATCTGCTCGTGCACCTCCAAAGGATGCAGTTGCTGAGTACACACGGGAAGGGCTCCTCTGCACCACACAGCTTCAGGTCCCAGACATTGGTTTGAATGTGTCTGTCACAACACGCCAGCTCACGAGAGTGCTGCCCAGGGGACCTGTGTGTCTCAGGTAGTGTGACCCAGAGAAAAACAACTGGGAACTATTTGTCTGTTGTAACTGGGCTGAGGGAGCCCTGTTGCCACAGTCAGCACCTGAACCAGCAGGGTCCTGAGCTGCTGCCTGAAGCAATCTGAAAGGAGAGCTGTGATTCCCAGCTGTTATGGAGTGGTGCATACTCACACAGGGTAGTGATAACCCATAATGCTGCCTGGGACCATGTTGGTAATGCATGGAGGCAGCATTACTTTTATAATGTTCCTTGTATCTACATTGGTGTTTTATCAACCAATTATAGAGACATCCGTGACTGTATAAAGTGTGACCCAAACCATCAAGAGCAATTCAGCTAAATCCCCCTCACTGGACTGCAGTGGAGGGCACTGAGCTGTGCTCTCTCAGCTTTTCCACTTGAAGTTTTCATCCATGGGAGTGTGAAAAGCAGTCACAGCATCTGAGGGCTTGGACTCCCACTGCAGGCAGAGTCCTTATGAGCAGTGGTCAGCTGCTTGCACAGAGCTGGTGATGAGGCTTTCAGCTCCCTGTCTGTAGTCCCATTTCTTCAGAGCTGCTGGAGTGTGGTGGGCCAGTGAGAGGGTTAACGCTGCAGCAGTCCTTTGATAATTGAAAAAGAAAAAAGCCCATCCAAAGCTAACCAAAACAACCCCCTGTGTGAGGTCAGGGCTCTAGTAAGTGCCTTTTAAAGAAACAATAACCTGGTGCAATAGAAAATATTCTGTCCTTCTCTTCAGTAGAAATCTGATAAACCACGGAGGCAGGTGTCCAAGGAGATAAAAGTAATAAATGTGGCTGCAGTTCGGGAGTGAGTTAGGCTGTCAGGCTGGTAATTAAATGAAAGCCCTCTCAGGAAATGCTGGAAGCTAATAGATATACATGGAGATGCCAATTCATTTGCCTCAGCAATATATGTTAATTTTAGCATGGGATTAATTTATACATTTTGCAGTGGGATGAAATGGCAAGGGTGGGAGGGGGAGACCTTTCATCCTGCCTGTGATTATTTCAGGTGGTAGAGATTATTAAGCACCTTATACTTGTTAAAAAAAGAACAGTGTGTGAAAATGGGAGAGAGAAAATGTTTAATTTAAGTACATTCTCTAAACAGAATTAACTAATCACAGGCTTATACCTGACCCAAAGCACACTTGCAGACAGCTGCCAGGGGCTCCTTGGCTTTGCCACAGCTCAGTAAGTACAGAGCCCTAGTTAGCAGGTAGCTCAAGTCACTCTGTGTTGCTGTGGTTTAGAGGATTTCTGAGAGTTACGTGAGTGTGAAATGAGGAGTGCTGCAGGGGTGGATCCTGCTACAGGAAGAACACCGGTTATTTGGGACTACAGCAAGCTCAAGGATGGATGCTTTGGCAGGTGTACAGAGGAGCTGCAGGAAAGGACAGACTTGTATGTAAAAGCACACTGATAATCACTGAGAGAGCTGGCAATCACCAAGAGGGATAATCTTCAGCAGAGCTGGTAGTCACCAACAGAGCTGTGCATGCCATGCAGGTCGGGGCAGCAAGCAAGTCACTGCTCAGGACCCTGTCAGCTTTAGCCATGTGGCACACACTGGCCCCAGAGCTGCCCAGCTCCTTCTGGTTTGTGGTTGTCCTGTTCTGGAAGAAAACTAATCTGAGGCCAGGCAGATACTGAAGTGGGGGAGATGTTCTCCTGGGGCAGAAGGCAGTGACCCAGCTGTGCACTCAGGACGTGGGTGTTTGCATGTTACTGTCCCTCTCTGAGGTCATTTTTGAACCTCACATCACTTCAGTGCTGTTTGTCACAGGCACTGAGCTCTCATGTAACATCCCTGCAGCTCTCAGGTGCACAGCTGAGGACAGACACGCTGCTCTCAGTGCACACTGGCCCGTGGTGAGTCCGGAGCTGCCGGTGCTTCTGGTGGTGTCTGCCAGGGCCCTCCACTGCTGGCAACACCAGGTGCTGCTGGGGACACGAAACAAGGCTCTGATTTACATGTCCAAGTGTGGCTTTAAGGGCCTGACTACAGGTATTTCAACCCTGAAACACACACTGCAGCACAGCAGGCTTCTTTCTAAAAAAAGCCCTCTGATCTGTAATATTATCAGCATTGAGGCAGCAGAAGCAAAGCAGATTTCTCTTTATTTTCTTCTGCCTTAGAGGAGGAGTATTCACTTGCCCTTCAGTATGATTACAGCCCATTTACCAACACTTCTATTTTTTTAAATTTCAGGCCTACATTTTGGAACAGTCACAAGGTAGAAGTGTTTCTTTTCAGAGCCTGGAGCAGTCAGCACAAGGGTAAAGTTTATTTAACAAAAAAAAATATTTCCAGCTGAATACATATTGTGAAATTACAGGTCCATTTAAAGCAAAATAGAATTGGTTGTGGGTCAGAGTCAGGGAAGGAAGATAAGAACATCTGCTGCAAAGTGCATCCAGCAACTGTCTTCAAATTTAAAAGTTTTTTTCATAGGATGTTTTTTCTTTTCTTTTTGTAATTATTCAAAATAATAGAATGAAAAAAATGTGCTAGATGCTGAAAGCAAGGTCGAGGCTTGCTCAGGGATTGCAAGTAGATGCATTATAAGTGGTGTCTCAAAGCTGACTGATTTCAGAGTTACGGGCTCTGTCTTTCCAGGATGGAGGTCTGTGTCCTTCCTGTCCACACACGTGTAAGGGATGTTCTCCCAGCATGGCTGGCCAGGGCAGGACACGGAGGGACCCCAGGAGGGCTGACCCTGGCTGCACACTCCTTGCTTTACAGCCATTGCCCTGATCCCCAGAAGTCACCTCGATCCTTTTTGTTCCAGACTGAAGCTGTCAAAATCCACACTCTTCATGAGAAAGAGAGTTGTTACCCACTTTTGATAATGGTACTTTTAGTTGGCTCTTGCCACTCTTGCTACACAGCCTGGCTGCTGTGTCTCCTCCCAGGCTCTGCTGTAATGTCCTTCTGCCCCTGCTCCAAGGGCTCTTGGTGCTTCCTTAACACTGGGAGATGAGCTGGGAACAAACACAGGAATATCCTGGTGGTCCTACCAGCGTCAGCCCTCTGTGTTTGTCTGTGTGAACTGTGGGAGACATGGAGGCATCAGGAGAGCTCATATCATTACAGGAGGTGCTCCTGTGCCAAGGAGATCATCTTAATGAAACTCTCCCTATCACTTGAGGAGTGACTTCTAGGGATTTTAAGGGACTGGGGAATGCCTAAGTGTGTCTTTGTCTTGACACTACTGAATCATACTGAGCCATAAGCCTGGCATTTAAACACAGATGTGTGTTGTGTGCTGTCCTCTTCTTATGAATTAAAACAAAAAAAAAAAAAAAAAAAAGAAGGTAGAAATAGTATTTTCCCTCATTGTGTTGCATGTAAAAATATCATACTCCACAGCTGAGACATTTTTGGTGCCCACACAGATATACAGAGTCAGTTCTGGGGGTAGAAAACGGGGATGATCCACTTGCCGGTGTAGATACCTTCCCTGCAGCTCAGATTCTGATCTCTCTGGGTGGCACCAAGAAATTCCCCATCTTTGGCCAGGGGTGATGGCTGAGCAAAGCAGCTGGAGCCCTTGTTCTCCCTGAGTGCCGGAGGAGGCGTTTCCGGAGCCCGGCACATCTCCAGGTGCGGCACAACAGCTCCTCTCTCAGGTCCTGCTCCTGCCACGAGCTGTGCTTTAAAACCAGCTGAGCCTCCCACATGGCAGCGTGATTTACTAAACCACTAAGATACTGGGTCAGCCTTGTAAATCATTTTAATTATTTCACTAAACAGGTTGTGGAAATAGATCAATAGAAAATATGGCATTTAGGCTTACAGTGCTGTGCATTCATTATGGGAAAGGAATTATATTAACTGATTTAGGAGCTAATAATAACTGAAAATAACAATTTAATGGAAGCCTTCCAATCCTGCACTTTCAAAGGAGGATACAGCTATACGCAGTCTACTCATTTTAATCTCAGTCAAGTATACAGAGCAATCTTTTGACTCTCAGAGAAATGTCAGTCAAGTACAAGTACTTGCAGACTTTCAGCATCCCATAAATTACATTGTAATAAAATCAAAACAAAGAAACTGTCAACAACCATTTTTACATACTGGCAGGGTCACACGAACCCGGCGCATGAAAAATAAGAAAATATATTGCAATCTAACAAAGTGAAAGGGTTGCACAGTAGGGGCTATTTTTCTCTTGCAGTTTGTATTTCTGTGAGACCATAGTTTGTGCTGCTGAGCTTGAAGGACACTTCTCTCTCTAAAATATTGGGGTTTTATCTCAAACATCTGAATAGTAAATATATGCTATATTTATGTGAATATATACTATATATGTGTGCTTTATATATGCAAGGAAACAGGAAGGAAAACAAACCAGAAAAACCTAATCTCACCTGTGCAGCAAAAGCCAGGTCTCACTGGTCCGTAGTTGGGGGTCAGCATTGCTCTGTTACAATTATTTTACTGTAGCTGAACTTAATTTGGTATGCTGTGTCCTGGTTTTCTTAACGCATGCATGACAGACACCTGGTCTGTTAAAATATTTCCTCCTGAAATAAGCTGTACATTGTGACTCTTTAATGCCTTATTGGCCATCGAGTAACTGCTGAACCCAGCAGCAGGACTGTGGGCAGAATTCGAGCTGCAATCAGATAGTGCCCCTGTGTCAGGCTGGTTTGAAAGCCTGCATCCTCCTGATAGGCAGTTGTCACACCAGCTATCGCCACTCTGCTTTGCAGGCAGAGTTAAGCTTTCCTTTAAGCCCTCAGGCTAGATGGCTTTGGAATTATGCACTTCATCACGCCCCAATTAGCTAGGGATGCATGACAAAGCCCGTTATCAGTTCATTTAGTTGGGAAAACACCTTATTTTGTTTCTTGGTTCAGCAGGTGAAGAAAAAACACTCACCCTTTTTCTGCACCAAGAAAAGCTTGTTTTAGAGCAGAGTGAAACTTTGAGCTGTGTCAAATCATGCTGCTTCTGCTTATTTACCTGTGTCCTTGAGCTCCATCCGGCTGTTTTGAGAATGCTAAGTGTTGCTAAAATAAAAATAAATGGCTTCAGCGTGCCCGCAGAACTTGCCTGAGCACATTCCCCGTGCAGGCCATGCAGCACGCGTGTCTCCTGGCCCTGAGCCCCAGAGCAGGTGAGATTGTTTCCCCGGGGAAATGGTCCCCAGGGCTCCCCACACCGCCTCCCCCCCTCACCATTTTGCAGTTGCACTCCCGGCTGTAAACAACAAACTGGACGGATGTTTTTCCCAAGTCCTGTAAATGCCAGCAGCAATAGATGAGCACTGAATGAAGGGAGGAAACGTGCTGGGTGAACACATGGCATTTTCATGGCCCTGAACGTGAGCAGGGCTTTCTCTGGTGCTTCTCTGCTCCAAAAATCCTGCTGTGGCAAGGTTTGAATTACCCGGGGTAATGAGCTTAAACTGGGTTGACTTTTCCGTGCACATTTACAAGCAGGTTGACAAACACTTTCTGAACCCAGCAAAGCTCCCTCCTTTTGAGATGGTTTTCTTCAGTGAAATGCTTTAGTCTAGCGTAAGTAGTGTAAGACCTCTCTGGTCATAAAATAATTAACTCAGGTTCATAAAGGGAGTTTATGTTCTTAAAAAATTATTGCAAAAAGTTCAACTACTCACATTTGACACTGTGGCAAACTGGATTTAGTTCCTTTTATTCAGTCTTGTTATTAAGTCATGGTACAGCTCCCATTCTGACAGGAGCCTGGTGTGGTTGCTGACTGCTCTTTGCTGGGGCTGGAGCCCCTGGCCCTGAGGGCAAAGCCCACCTTCTGTCTCTCCCTAGTGCTGGGGAACTGCAAGCTGGCCACACCAACAGATCCCCCCAGGATCAAAGCACTGGTAGATACTCAGTTTTGGTCTTCCTGTCTTGTCAAACCCTGCTTGCTTCTCTAGAGACTGAAATGCCAGGGTTATTAATTATTAAAAGATGTCATAAGGAGTCTGGCTGTGTGGTTCTTGGCTAGCTTGGGTGCAAAGTCATTATCAGTGACTTAACCATAAATGGAGGTTCATTCTAACCAGGACTGCAATTAGCACTGAAGTAAAGAAATTCAGCCAAATTAAATTTAATAAAGAAATAGATTTTATTTCGCGGCCGAAAGATCGGTGACACAGAAAGCCACGATCGAGAAAAGCAGCCCCGAGCCCGGGGTCGGAGCTGGGTGAACACGCATAGATCTGACCTCTATCACATCAGACCTCCCAAGTTCACAAATGTTGCTTCGGCTGGTTCCTTCTTATACAGTTCTTGGGCAGAGTCCGAATTAATTCTATTCTTCTCGCAGTTTAGCACATCCATGATGTTTTCTTGTCCTGAAGTTGGACTGCACAAAGCCTTTCCTGGGTGTGATGAATTGTCCATCTTGGATGATGAATGGTCCATCTCTGGTTCCTGGAACAGTTATTCTTAGTTCCCGGAATGTCCAATTCGTTATCGGCTGAGATGTAGATATCAGAAGATAGCGATCAAGCCATCATAGTGTTAATGTCCCGGTGATAAGATCCAACCCCACCTGGGGTGGAATCCTCACCTATTGATTACATCTGTGCTGAGAGAACTTCCTTTTCAACTGCTCTAGTGTTGTGATATTTTCCTCTCAGCCAGGCTGGTGGGGGGGTTTGAAACGCTGGCTCTGTATAGTTTTATTACAGTTCATTTTTATACATAACAGCACGAATTACAGACTTCATTTATAACAGCACCTTGCTCTGCATTTAACTAACTTAAGACTTTCATACCACTATACTATAAAAGTTGGAATTATATCCAGGCACTCTGTAAATGGATTACACTATTATCATTATTTGTAGCACTGAATGATTGTACTTTTACTATCTTGCACTGGATTAGCATAAATGAATAATAAACATGAGTGTATTTGGTAAAGACCATAAAGTAACTGATGTTTCCTTAATCAAACAAAATTTTCATTGTCTCACTTGATTTTGTTGCCTTCTTTTGTGCACTTTGTCAAGTGCTGCATTCCCCTCAGGGTAACAGGTATCGCTGACAGACATGGTTCAGGCTAGATCATCACTCAGTACAGTTACTCCTTGGCCTGACTTGGATTTAGATGTGCACACTGTGTCTTTGTCCGAAGGTTTATCAATGTTCCTAAGCAAGCGCAGCTTTGGAGCTCACGCACTGCTTGGCTCCATCAGAGTGAGGTACACTGGGTAGGCACTGCTGGCTTCCCAGGGCACTGTAATTCACTAGAGCACAGCATCCTAATTCCAGCCACAGACACAGGATGACTTTATCTAGGGAAAACAGGCTTTTAAATCTTGAGGCACTTGAGGGTCTCCCTTCAGGAAGCGATGGGTGGCTTTTCCTTGTGCTCTCACTGTCCCTGCCTGCTCAGAGCAGCAATGGCTGTCCTGCCAGACCAGAGAGTGTTAGGCTAAGCTGTGCCCTGGGACACTGGGCAGGAGCTTTCCTGAGCTGCACTGGCCATGGCTCTGGAGGCCTGGCAATACAGCCCCTGCCATCCTGCTTTCAGTGCTTTGGAGTTGTCCAGAAAACAAAGACAAATTAAGAGTCCTCCTCACCATGCTGGTGATACTCCACAGGCTCCAGAGAACTGATTTTCTGATTCTCAGAGCAGACTAACCCCCAGCCCAGGGCTGCCTGATGCCAGGAGAGGGCACATTAATTCCCAAGGGGGGCTTTAATTCTCAGATCCTTAGCTAAGATCTGGCCAAGCTGCTCATCTCCGTGTCACAGCCACCACCACATTGCTCTTGTGAGGAAAGGATGAGGCAAAGCCAAAGGGTGTCAAGAGTCCTGGCACTGATCTTCCTCACACCCGGCCTAAGAGCACAGACACTCTCCTTGTGGGGCTGGTGACACATTTGTAAAACTGCAAAGACACTTGGTTAATGACATACTGACAGGTATCTGTCACTTGGATCAACTCTGACAACTCTGGAAGCACTGAAATGCAACTGTCCAGAACAGTAAGTAAATAAATTACAGCACAGACATTAAAAAGAGGCTCTGCCATGGGAATTTAGAACTATATCTCATGTTTAACAGAGACTGTTAATACAGATGGACTCTGTCAAAAAAAAAAAAAAAAAAAAAAGAAATTAAGAGCTATTATAAAAACACAACACTTGGAAATCAGAAATATGCTACTAATTTTTGCCAAACAGTTGACTATCAGCCTAAATATCAACACCTGCCTAGGTACTGTGTTGAACACCCTAAAACTCAAAATGAGTCATGATACTCACTGGATTGTCAGAGCAACTTAAAAGCCTGAAAAATATTTAGTAATGAAGAATTCCTATTTTAGTTTATTAAAAGAAATCAACTACTTCAGATTTCCAAGCAAAATGACAAGAAAATCAAAAAATAAGAGCCCATTTAATGTAGTCATCTGTTTCTCTATCCTATATAATACTCCCAAAGACTTAACCTGTTGCTTCCTATTTCAAGGATAATACTAACACAGAGACAAATGAAAGTTTTTGACAGATCTGGTCATGTAATAGAAAAAAAAAGTAACACCCCCTTTCCCATGTTCCCCAGAGTAAATCCCAGAAATTTCCTATTAGAAAAAGTATAATCTTCAATTGAACTGTAAATATTTTTGAATTATTTATGAAGATCTTGGTAATTTAGTTTGTATTACACTACAGATGATTTTCCATATGAGATTTAAGAAACAGTTCAATAATAAGAGGAAAGGAAATCTATATGCAACAAATAGGGAAATCCATTAACTAACTCTACATCACAGTGCTCTTCGATTCAACTCTTAATGTAACTGTGTTTTACTTGGAATGTCCATAATTGCTATAATTAGAAGGTGGGCAGTCACCAGAGGAGAAAAAGGAGATTTCAATCCACTCATTGGCATTAGCACAGATCCTTACAAAAAGCCACCTTGTTCAGTGCTAAATTTTGGACTGTCATTGTTGCAAAGCTGAAACATGTATTTTCCCTGACTGGCTTCATTTATAATATTATCCATCTCTAGTCGGCAGAGGTTGCTGGGTTTTATAAGCATGGTCTAAACTCAGCAACAAACCCCCACCCCGCCCTCCCTTCCTCCTCCCATCCCCCTCCCATCCCTGCCACACGCGGCTGCTGCTGCTCTGGGGCAGGACATGCTGACGCAGGGGTTCCTCATGGCCTGCCTTAATGGAATTCTTCAAGCCTTCGTCTTGTTCACATTGTTTTAAGACCTGTTAATTTTCCTGTGGAATAATTGTAGCTGCTCCTACATGAACAAAACCTGGTCCCCCCTTGCCCACAGCGAAGCCCCCGGCTGCCTGGGAGCCCCCATTGAAGCACAGGATCTGCAGCACTGCACAGAAATGCCACAAAAGCCCAGAAACAGCAGAAAAGAAAGAACCCCCCCATCTTTACTCTGCTGTAGGTGGATGTTTTACCATTTAAACGCTCTCTTTTATCCATCAGCAGCAGTAATTCGCACATGTTGGTATTTTAGTGCTCTCCCATGGCTTGCAGCACTGGTTTTCCCTGACCTGGAGGCACAGAGCCCCAGGGTGATGCAGGTGGTGTCCCACAGGCCCAGAGCTCACGGGGCTGCAGGGGCAGAGCCCCCTGGCAGGGCTGGCAGAGCCCTCCCCCTGCCCAGTGACACCAGCCAGAAATGCGCTTGCTGCACATTAATATTCTCACAGCAACCCCCCTCCAATCAGTCTTTGCTAAAAGCATTAATTAAGACTTTAACATTTCTGATCCCATCAATTTTCTGTTCTCTTCTTATTAAATAGATGTACTAGGGGAGCTTGAATAATAACTGCCCAAAGTTTGGGGATAATGAATAAATGAACTTTGCCAGCCTCTGGCTAAGCATGAAATTTGCTGTGGAGTAACAAATGCAACAGAGGCAGCTCATATATTAACCAACCTAGTTTTGACACACAAGTTTGGGAGCACATTATTTACTTACTTACTATTTCTAAGTGAGACTAGGCTCCAAAATGTTTTATGCAGGAAATGACAAATGACATGTTCAGACAGTCTTTTGCACTCTCCATCACAGCGTGAAGCTGCTCACTCACCCATCTTCCCTTCAGTGGGTCTGGCCCTCTTGCCACGCACAGCAAGGCTTTCAGCACTGCAGGCTCCATTTTTCTCGGGAACTTTGCCAGAAAAGGAGCACACCACAAACTAGGTAATTTTGTTTTTTACTCACTAGGTCTTGGCACTTTGAAGGTCACCTGTGTGCTATCAAACTACTTTTGTTCCATGTATTTTTACATGTGCACGGCTCTAGCACCAGCTCTGTTACACTGCTGTAAATCCATTCGTTTTTGTGGAAATCCATTAACTCGCAGTGAATTTATGGCAGTATAACTGTGAGCGAGCTGCAGCTGATGGCACAGACTGGAAATATTACAAGGAAAAGTGCAAAGTTCTATTGATTTTCTCTCAGGAAAAATGGGTGTTTCCTTATGATTATATTACAGATGACTCAGCTCTGGCCCCCAACAGCCATCCCTCATGTTTCCCTGCTTGCTGGCTGTGCGAGGAGCCTGTGCTGTCCCCAGAGCAGGGACCCAGGGCTGCCTCCCTGGGCACCACCCGCCCCACCCGCGGTGCTGGGGGACTCTGTGCCCAGCTCTGTGTGGCACTGCAAGAGCCACACCACCCTCCCACGGCTCTGCAGCACAGGCACTTACTCCTAATCGATTCTGACAGCAGACACCACAAGGAATGCTGAGATTTATGAAAGAGCAAGATTTGCCACTAGCCTCTGTCCATTAAGGGTACGGCAAAACCTCGCTTTGCCCTTTGTAAATACAATCAGCAGAAGTGAGGCAGTTGCCCTTTTCAGAAGAAAGAGCACTCTCAAAGGACAGATGTTTTAGCAAAAGTTCTCAACACACTCAGAAGCAATAAGGCTCCACATTCTTTACAGTTTTTCTTCAAAAACGTTTCTCATTCCTTTAAGTGTTTTTTAAAGACAAAACACTGTACTGAAAGCTGCAGTCTCCTCTTTACTGAAAGCTGCAGTCTCCTCTTTAGCCAGTTATTTTCCCTGCGCTATAGGAAGATGGAGACAATTATAGGATGTGCATTTTGCCAAAAAGAGCTGGCCTGAATGTGGAAACCATGGCCCTGAAACCTGAAGGACTCATTTTGCACATTTTTAAAGGCAGAAATATAGTGAAGATAAAGGTAAAGCCGTCTTATCTTGGCAATCTGCTCACCTGTTGAATTTACCCTGTGTGCTGGGAACAAGTTCTCTTTGCCTGTGTACAGGTCTTCATTGGAAAGAAAAGATGCCTGTTGCTCTTGCAAGAAGAGATTTACCATCAAATCCTCAGGTTATTGTTTAGTATTTCTGAGGTTTTATGGTGAATTGGAATCTAAGAATAGTTATTCCTACTGTGGCACACTTAATTCTGATCTCAGAAAGGATAAAAAAGTTATTTTTAGTTGTAGATTTAATATTTTTTCACCTTTAATGTAATTAAAGTCTAAAATACCTTGGTAATTCTGCTCCTGTCATTGCACCCAAAACGTGCTGCCACATCCCGTTGCAGGTAACAGGCTACAAAAGGAAGGGAAGGACAAATTCAAGATGATTGATATATTTCCTCCAAAGCACAGAGTCTGTAATTCAAGATACAATGTGCTCGCTAAGTGATTAAACAGAAGTATCAGAGCAGCTAGAGTAGGGCTGAAGTTGAAATAGAAGCATAACTACTCCTAGACAAACATGCTTCACTGCGCTTCAAGCTTCAGCTATTTATTAGATCAATTTAGGCACATTTTCTTCTTCTTCTTCTTCTTCTTCTTCTGGAAAAATTTTAGTTCTCTCCCTCAGAAGGAACTTGAGGCTCTGAGAAATATTCTCTGCCCTTGAGAAAACAGCAGCAGCAAGAAGAGCTGGCCAGAGGACCCCCAGTCCAAACACAGGCAGGTTTCACTTGGTGAGCAGCCCTTGGTTGAAGGGTTAGAGCTCTCGTCACACTGCAGACTCCACACACACCTCTGCTGGAGTAAGTGTCCTTGAGCAAATTCTCAGATGGGAATGCTGGTATTAGTTTAGACATGGTCCAACATGCAAATCTTTTTCCCACCTATCTGTTCCTTCCAGGTTTAGAAGCCCTCCTGTGTGCACATGGAAGCCAAGGACTGTGTTCTTCAGTGTCTCATGCTCTGATGCACTTTCAGGCACAAAACAACCACCCTGCTCTGAGTTCTTCTAAAGAGCAGTTCAGCTTTTTGTGGGAGGATTATGGATTGTTCCCAAATCCGTGGGATCCTACATGGCAGTAATGGAATGAACATTACTGCAAAGATTTTACCACCTTTGGATTCCCATGGTGAGTTTGCCCCAGTACAAGAGGCTTTTACTACCAGTGTAGGACACATCAAACACAGATTTGCTTGGTCTCAAACCCAGTGAGTGCAGGTGGCACAAATCCCTGGCTGTTACTGGCAGCCCTAGAAAAAGGAAATCCTGACCATCTGAAAAAATTACAATCCCTTCCTGCCCTCCTTCTAGAAAAAGACTTGGGTATGAGGTGAGGCAGTGGCTGTTTGCTCTGCAGCTCCTGCAGGCAGAGTCCTGCTGCCACTGGAGCTGTCACTCCACCTTTCCCACAAGGAAGCTCCTCTCTAAAATGCCACACAAGTGACAGGGTAAGAGTCACAGTCAGACATAGGAAATTTCAAGGTACTTCACTAAATTCAGCTAACGAAGGTCATGTTTCTTTACCTAAAGTTATCCTATTGGCTCACTTGAGAAACAAGCATTTTGGAGCAGAAAAATAACTGCTCTATTTACTGTAAAAAAGCTTCTTTAGAGAAATCTCACCTGGATAAGAAAAGTGACACAATTCTGCATTTAAAAAAAAATCGGAATAAATTTTAAACAAATCTTGGAACTACAGAATACAACATTCCAGGATGATTTATTTCTCTTTTCCACTGCTTGATTCACCTTTTTTCAGAGAGGCCTGGGGCAAACCAAAACAATTTACATTGAGTGCCACATAGTGTCCCCCTGTCCATCTACCAGATCTTGCCCTGACTGCCCAGAGGTAACTGGTGTCACCAAGGAAAAGGCAGCTGCAGCCTAAGACTGGCTGCCTGCACCTTCTGCTGTGGGCTTAGGCACTATGCGAGGGTGTCTGAAAAACAACTGATTTCAATTTTATTTTGTTTGTGCTGTGTCTTTCCTCAACTCTGTGCTGTAACAAGGTAGGGAACTCACACAGCCATCAAGCCTTCTCAGGGACATTCAGGACACAGGGAAAGGCATACACATCTGTAAAAACTTTATTTCAAAATCTTTTTATTCAACTGTTATTCAGCAATATACAATACAGTTTATAAACAAATGTCTTACCTTGTTTCCAATCTTCATTTAAAAATAAATATTATTGACAGTGAATATTAATTATGGTAAGATGTACCTTTTTAATGTCTCCAAAAGAAATAATTTAATTAAAAAAGAAAAAGGAAATCCAAAAAAAACCCTAAACACAATAATCTACTAAAAATATTTCCTTTCTTAGGAAGGGTTTGACCCAACATCTTTACATATTGTCATAAAGATAACTGCTCAACAGTTCGTGCAAAATGAAGAGTCAGAGGAAAGGTTTAGAAAAGAAAAAATATTACATTAAAATAGAGAAATCATAAGTGCCATGCACAGAGCAGGGCTTTACACCATAGAGTCTGGAAACTAGATGCATTATTCTATGTGGTTTACTTTTCTGTGGCATCCCCAAAAATATGTTTTTCCCCCCATGTAGAATTTATCATGCTTCTTTCAGTCTCTTTCTGTCCATCTTTAAAACTGTAGGGATTTCTTTGTCAGGGGTTTTGTTTGTTATTAAATAGGTTCCTTTCTGTTTGGCTGAGGAAGAGTGGAGGGAGCAGTCCGTCAGTGGTTTACTAATAAATGTACAAGCTTATGCAGTATTAACAGGGACATATATAGGAGTGGGTCTGTAGCATAAATAGGTCCTGTACCTAGAAAAGAAAGAGACAAAGAAGAGAAGGAGATTTGATTTTTTATCTTTTCCAATATAGAAGATTAAATGCAGAAGAGAAATATAGGAAGATTCATTTTTATCACTTTAGTGCCAGGGGTCAGAAGCTTAATTTTAATAGTAAAACAGCATCCTCAAGCTATCCAACTCAAATAGCTTTTTCCTCCCCCTCCCAAATCTAGCTCCACTTAGGTCATTTCATTATGTGTTACTAATGGTATGCCTAAACTTGGCTTCAGCCAAGTTACCAGCAATTGAGATTTCTATAAATACACCATAATCTGGTATATAGTTTGAGAAATGACAGGTATCAACCACCCATTACTTTAAAGGGAAATGACAAATGCTACGGCTGTACTTCTTGATTAACAGGACATGAACCCATTTCATTTGGAATGGGAACAGCAAGACCTTGACATCTTCTTTACCTTTTATAGGAAAGAGCAGAATTTTAAATTAAAAATGTGCTCAGGAGCTATAGAAAAACAGAGGTCAGGTGTGGAACACATCTGTTACCGTCATTCTGTCCCAAGGAGAGCAAGCTGCGATGAGGTAACTCACGGGGCAGGACACGGCTCTCCCTGGGCAGGACACACACTGAGGCATTTGCTCACAGCAACAAGTGGCAGCCACGGCCATGCTGCAGTTACCAAGGCTGTCCCTGCCTCACATCCATCTACACCAAGATGCTTGCCCAGTTTTTTTATTTTCTAGCGATGTGTGCTGAAAAGACACAGAAAGGTATTTGCTGTGTGCGCTGTGGTGTGGCCCCTCTCCCTGGCACGGGAGGGCTGAGCCGTGGGGCTGAGGGCTCTTGGCCAAGAGAGCAGGACAGACACACAGGCACGCCTGAGGCTCTGGCTGTGCCACCTCTGAAATGGGTCACAGCTGTGCTGCCAGCACAGGCAAAAGGGCCCTGTTCCCTGGAGCAGCCCTGGTGCCCCAGTGCAGCCCACGCCGCTGCTGCAGGGCAGGACATCGGTGCCTGGCACTCCCCGGGCCCGGCTCAGCCCATGCAGACAAGGCCAGGCTGGGCCATAGCAGCTGCCTGGGCCCAAATGCCCACAGGGGACACCTTCCTGAGCCATGAGTGGACCAGCATGTGCAGTTGTCACCAGCACAGAAATGGGTATGACAGGTGTGGGACGTTTCCACGCAAAAGCAGGAGTCCAGCGGGAATTTGCCCTGCACCTGAAGTGCAGAGGGGCACCTGGGGAAAGGCCTGCTGAACACCCGACCTGCAGGAGTAACCAATGCCCAAAACAGACTGCCACCCAGACTGTCAGAGATGCTTTGCAAAGCATGAAAACTTATTTTTAAAGTTTTCTGTGTTCAGTGTCCCTAGAAAAGTAATCAGGGCACTTCTATTTAGGAAACTCACTTCAGGTACCATAATGTGAATATTTTAGCCTTGGTCTCTAGGACATGTGAGTGGCATGATCAAAGGAAATGCCTCAAACAGTGCCTGAGCAAAGCACTGCTCTTGGGCTCGCTGCTCCAGCTGCCTTGTAATCTACATACACCTCACCAGCAGTGCTGGAGTATGATTACCCAGTATCAAAAATAGTACATAGCAATGTGGTGTGCAATTGAGGAACTCAAGAAACGTCCCCACAGTGCTATCTCACAGACGTCCAGACTGTGTGGTGATTATTTAGTTATTAAGGTTTTAATTAAATCCCTGCATGCACAAACACGTGCTAAGGACTGCCTACATAGCAACAGCAAGGTTTTAAGATGAATACAGGATTTTTGTTTTGAATGCTGAAAAATCATTAACAAACACAATTAACTCCAGCAACTAAAGGAGTTAGTTGCAACCCATTGCAAAAAGACACTAAAAGTGTGTGCAGGGAAGTGCACAACAGCTGCCAAAGCCCAGGTTCCCAGCCAGCACAGGGACAGTCACCGACCCCAAACACAGCAAATCTACACAAATCTACCTACCAGTGAGAGAAAAGAGCTGACTGGGAAGGCTGGAGGGGAGCCCTGCTGTCTGTCTGTCTCTGAGCCTGACGTGCGTGTGGTAGCTGGAGACAGATGCTTACCCACAAACTGCACTCACAGGCCCAATGGACCCACACTTCCATCAGCACATCCCCATTCCCAAGCTGTCAGATGGCTGTCCTCCCTTCTGGGACACGGCACAGCTGCAGGAAGGCCAGCCAGGACAGTCCCCACGTGCTGTCACTGTCCCCCGTGCCTGGGGATGGCAGGGGCAGCCCAGCAGCAGCCGACACTCCTGGCAGCTACACACAGCTCAATGGTCCCAAATTTGTGCCAATTCCCCACCTGCCCAGCACTACAGGGAAGAGCTGGCCTTGGATATTTATTATGACCAAACCTGAGGGTGATGAGAACCCCTCTATTAGGGCTGAACTTGTTCTTTCAATGAACAGGACTCAAGTCTGAGATGCTGCCAGTTACTCAGACAGCAAGACGTCTTTTGTGAGGGGGAATTCCCCTGGAAACACAGAAACTCAACCTGTAGAAATGGGCTCTTGAAGCTCAAGTGCTCTTGCTGATACTGAAGGGCTGCCAGAACACCAGGTTAGGATTATTTCTGCTTTGAAGAGAAAGCAATATTAGTCACAACTCCTTGCAGCACCTGTGTGCCTGCTCACCAAAATAATTCCTATGTTGGTTTTACCTTTATGTACTAGTTTCAGTTTAAATTTCAATGCAGAACTGTGAAATCAACAGTCCAAATTTTGTCTTTTCCTTCTGTAGAAATTGCTGTTGTTTTTAACCTGTATTCTCCATTTTCTTTGATAGCAGAATGTGAGTTTATAGTCTGTTAACAGAATCTCAGCAGTTAAACATATTTTTAAAACGTAACTTGAAAGCAATTATTCTTCTGAATACCACATACAAGCTTCTTTTTTCATACTGATTCAGTGTTGTTCTGCTCTAAGACTTCAGGCATTATTGGACACACAGAACTTCAGAATTCTCCCTCTGAATATAAGCAGACCAGAAAAATAACTTCCAGTATGTTCTCTCTGGTTAACCTGAGCCATTGATTATAAACAAACTGAACTTAGTGTCCTCAATTCTGCTGTTACTGCAGTAGTGGTAATCTTGAGTTTTTAGTTAATAAATTGCTACATCTGTAGATGTTAACAAACAAAATGTGGGCTTGAGCATGAGGATCTGGACACACGATTGACCCAGGTGTGAGAACAAAGAGTTTTTACCCAGACACCCTAAATCACGAGTACACAGTTACTTGCAAACTACAGACACTTGCAAGAAAACATTTCACTGGTATTTTGAATATTCATTTGATGTTCTGTTATTGCAAGCTTATTTATCACTATACAGACTTATAACTTTGCTTTTAAAATATTTATATGCTCATGGCCAAAAGGGAAAGTCTACCACCATGCAGAACAAGAACAAATTGTTCTCTTTGTGTATGGTGAATTGCTCTCTGGCATCACTCATCCTTCGATTTATGACATAATATTGTTTTACTGCGATTTTCTATTTAATTTTTTTTTTATGCCAGAATTAATCACAGTTTGACTTAAAACAGTTCAGTCGAAAACAAACATTAATTAACCAAGTGAATTGTGACACGCAGAAAAAAATGGGATGATTCTTTTACAAGCTATATTTAACCAATGGTCAAAAACCACGGTTTCCACCAGTCACCTATTTTTCTTACTAGAAAGAATCTGAAAAGTCCTTTGATGTCTCTTTCTGAGATGGTGGTAAAATGCAGTGGCCCATATAATAAAAAGCTGAGAGACATCAGTAGCCTATTTTCCTTGAAAGATGAGATAACACCTCAGATCTGACTGCCTACTGATGATGGAGCTGGGGCCCTGGTTGGCAGTGTCACGAGACATTCCTCTGTACTGCCTTTTATGCAGTGACCTGTTAGCCTTGGCCTATTTCCTTACAGAACAATGCCCAATTAAAGCCCTCAAACCTGGCATTTCATTAAGAGGTGAGGGATCAAACTGACCATATCAACTGATCTATTCTCTCAGTCCAGAAACTTTAGACTGTGCTTGACACAAGTTCTCGTTCTGGTATCTATGGAAAAAATGGAATTCTACATGGGTTGTTGGTCAAGGATCATTGCAAGCAATAACCTCCTAGATAAAACAAATTCTCACTCACTGACATACATTTGGAGCACTTACGCTGAATTGAAGGGAATTTACCCAACTTCAGACTTAAGAGCTTCTTAGAAGTTTTTAACTGAAATTACTAAAGTCACAATACACTTACTCAACCAAAGAGATAATAAGGTACACCCCATTAGAACTTTTCCACAGCTGAGACAGCTTATAAGCTGTCTACACCGTTCCACTCTTAAGTACTTCAACACAATCCACACACTGCATTTTTGCTATTTTTTTAAATAATTTTTTTGTACCCAGTGCCTTAAACTTCCCACTCCTCCCCAAGAGCTCATTCTCCAGGATGCTGTGCAGAACTGCATGCAGAGCCTGTGCTGACTTCAGCAGACTCTCCTAGCTCAACCCCAGAGAATTGCATGGAACAGGAGGTGTTTTTGTTCAAAGACGTATTTGTACAATAGAAAAAAAATACTGAACTGTGGTGTCCCCATTGCTCTAGCTTTCGTCTGGCTGTGGATCATCCTGCCCAGGCACAACCAGAAACAGCTCCTCAGCTGTCTTTTGGTGTAGCTAATTTCTGCAGTGGTGACTTCCCACATATTTATGAGCAACTGCATGGGATCTGCTCGCCACTGAACCTGCCTAGAAGGCATAATGACAAAATTAGTTTTCTATCCACTACACATCTTTATTTATGATTCACTGAGTTTTGGAACAGCTTTCCATAACTCATCTCAAAAAAATGCCTCACAGAAGTCAGTATATGTTTTTATTTCTACACAACATGCAGGTAGAAGCTTATGATTCTGCTTTGTTCCTTCATCCACAGTATCAAGGTTTTTAAGGTCAAGAATAAATCTTCTCACAGAGCCAGGTAAAACTATCAACATTGTCCTCCACACCCTTCATGAAAATGCCCACAATTTCACTTTCCTTATCCACACCATAGCCTCAAACTCCCCAGGAAGCTGAAAGAAATTTTACTGGCCAGAAGACACTGACCAGAGTTTTGTACAACTGTGTCAGCATTTTACGTCTTCTCAAATACACCTGAGTTTCACTGTTTCTCTACCTTCTCTCTCAAGATATCCACTGCAGTATTCAGGCCTATATTGAGAGGTAAACTGCCAAAACACCATGTTACAAGAGTAACAGGAAGCCTCTCCTGTTCTAATTTTGGAAATTCAACAGGCTTTAGTATTTCAAATAAGATTTTGCATTTGGAGTATTTGGTACACCTGAAATGAGCATGTTTTACTTGCCCACACCTGTATCTACTTACGTGCTGGGCTAAACTCACCTGAAAACAATGAGCTGAGGCAAAATTTAAGGCTTGATTACTCTGCAGAAGCTGCATACAGGGCAGCACAGTGCAAACTTCCAGAATAGGTAGAAAAATAAATATGTGTATTTGAGGAAAGGCCAATTCTTTGTAGCAGCCTGGTCCTTAATTTTGACAATTCTTGATGTGACAACTCAAAAAGCCCACCTAGGACAGAAGACTGGTGTTTTAGTGGTTTGGTGTTTTATTAGACTTTGGTGTTTTAGCATGGTAGCAGAGAGGCTACAGATTAGAAAACAAATAAATTGGACGGTAATGAGAGGGGGTGTAGTCATGCCAAGGAAATGATGCAGAAATAAAAGTTTGGTTCTGATAAGAAGCTAAGAAAATAAAAATATTCCTTCTGCAGTATTGATTTTCGGAAGCACTGCAGTGCTTTGCTGGAAGTCAATGTGTGAGTGCCTTTGGGACAGAACAAAGACAGAACAGACACAGGTGTTGGTAGAGGAGTCGGGGATGTGTTTCTTAAGGCACCTGCAACTATTGAGGCAGATTTTGATATCAATAGAGCTCATTTTAACTGAGACTCATTAAAGCCACATTGTTGTTAAAATATTAGTGCTGACAATCCCTTCCAAACATGCTCATGGTACACGGACCAGCCAAGTGCTCCATTATCCTCTACAGAGGCTCTTCCCCTCTCCTGGATTTAAGGACATCATTAGACATAAGGTACAGGATTAAATGGACAATTGATCTGACCTATTCCACAGCTGCTGCAGGTCTGCAAGGCACAACAATTTCATATTAAACACAGCTATCACAAACAGAGGAGCTGTTGAACTAGTGGATTTGATGGATATAGGGAAATGCATATCTGCTACAAAGCAAGAAATCCTTCTACCTTTTATACAGAAATGTTTCTGGTTTCTAGGTTCCCAAAGAAATATGCAGTTTCATTTCCAACAGGCTGGTAAAAAGTCATCTCCCACTAAAGTCACAAGAAATAGGGGCGCACAATATGGGAAACATTTTCCCTCAATATCCCCACTTCCCTTCTGTGGTAGCCAAAAGTGCACAGAACAATCAGCACTCTTACCAAAACCTCCCTCTGCTTCTCCAAACACTACATCTGCCTGTGAACACCTCTGTGCTGAGGGCGGGCAGTGCCCACAGACAGCCCAGCCGAGCAGCAGCTGAGCTGAGGGAGCCAGGCCCTTGAGGGGCTGCTCTTGGGATGCCTTCTACACTGGAGACAAACAAACCACTCAACCACTCCAAATATCCACTCGTGGAGAAATTAAAGAATAACTTCAAGACAACACCAGGAGTAATTTATAACAAGCTCCAAAAGGAAATGCTGCTGTAGACGGTGTCAATGGATAATAGAAATGCATCCTGAATGCTTAAAAGGAGCAATTCATTCTATATAGATTATACAGTTTAAATACTTTCTATTGGTTTGCATTTAAATAAGCCAGTAACTTTCCTCTTTTGAGACCTGCAGCTGGTCTCTACTTTGTATTACCCTCGCATAAACAGATTTCTGCTTTGGTATCAGTGAGATGATCTCTCCTCACTAAACATCTTATTAAGACACTCAAACCATGCAACTATGAGTTTGTTTTAATTTCCAGAATTTTCTGCAGTTCCATGATCTAAAATTAACTTAACAAAACCAAGAACCCTTAATTCACTCCTTGAAAGTTGAATAGTAAGAGATACAAAATTCTTTGTAATGAGGTTTGGTAGAAAATGAATTTTAAACAAAAACATATAGAAAAATAACTAACTGCATTAGTGGTAGTTCAGGTGGTAAATGGGTAGCCAGTGCTACACTTCTTCTGTACTAGTATGTGAGAAACTCCAGAGCATATCTATACACACAAGTAGCAAAAGCACAACTCAAACTGCCCATATCCTGAGACAATGAAGAGTAATGGGAGCTGGTTTCAGCTACTGAACTTTGAAGCAAGTCTGGGCCATATTCTCAGGGGTTTTATTATAAGTAGGAGGACTAAAAATATTGGACATATTGCAGAAAAGGAGGCAAGCTAGGTATGGTCACACAATTCCACAGGCTGGCACTTTATGAAAAGACTGGCAGTAAGAGTCACACTGGAGTGAGCCACAGGTTTCACATTCTGTAATTGATACAAGCTGCAAATATTTGCAACCCAGAAATAAAGACGATGACACTGTAGTTCTCACTTCACTGTCTTTTAGAGTATTTTTGATCAGGATTAGGAGCAAGCTGCTGATGTAGTTGTAATTATCACTCCAATCAGAATTACTAAACTTAAGCAGATGCAAGGGCAGATTAAGGATTTTTTTTAAATAACCCTATCCTGTCCATACTTAAAGAACAGAGTTAAAGTGCATTAGCAGAATACATGATGACACACGGAAAATGGCTGTATTGAGAGCATGTGCCTGAAAAAAACCCCAGAGCCTGTGATTTCCATAAAGGAGGGATCACGTTTTTGCTGTAAACCAACAGTGGGATTTTGGGACTGACCCACAAATACACAAAGTCTCCAAACACTTCCAGTGATTGATATTTGCTAGATGTTAGTTAACTAAAGACTTTGCTATGCCCTAGATGTAAGGGAAGCCAAGCTTTGCAGAATAAGCCAGCAAGGGGTTATTTGACAAAACTGTGGACATGGGATATTCCTCAATACCCTCTGTACATGTGAAATCTCCAGCTCCTTGGCAGGAGAGGGATTCAGATTAGCATACCAACTGTAAAAATTATAAAGCAGTAAACTGTTTCTGATTATGTCAGTTTGATGAATTTTATCCATAGAATCACTGAATTGGTGAGGTTGGAAAAGACCTCTAAGATCACTAAGTCCAGCCATGAACTCAGCACCACCAGACTGTCCACCCCTAAACCCTGTCCTCAGGTGCCACATCCCCGTGTTTCCTGAACACTTCCAAGAGCATGGTAACAAAATGACAGACATGGAGTATAATGTCCCTTAGAGACCTCCCTGTGCTCTACCTGCTTTGGAAGCCAGCAGCCTCTCCCTGCACACACAGGGATGCCCTGCTCCACAGCCATGGGCAGGGTGAGAGCAGATATCTGGGGAATGCTCGGTGTCCCTGCGTGTGCTCTGTGAGCGCAGCTCCCTCCTCCCCAGCGGCACAACCTCGTGCTGGCTCGCACAGACCCCTCCACTGAGCACGGCTGCTACTCTGCCAAACTACTCTTCTTCCCAGCTAATAAAATTGCCTCCCAGCTGATAACAGCCTAGCAATATAAAGTACTTGGTTGTTAGCTGCTGTTGTGGCAAATAATACCATTCTGCTGACAACCCCATTTTTTCCAATCCAAACCCACTTGAACTGTTTATTATTGACATATGGGACTGCTCTACCATTATCTAATTTTAAAAAACACATAGTAAACAGCAACAGTGAGCCTGACAGCATTCTTACTGCTTTAGCAAAGCTAAATCAAAACCCAAAGCAAACCCCTTTTATTCCCAGCACAGTCCTGTCAGGCTCTCTTAAGTAAAAAAGAAACACCTACACAGGACTACTGTAAGATTCATTTCCTGGCAGAGGCTACTTTACGTTTGCTTTCCACCTACAGCCCATGCTACTAAAAGCCTTCTCAAAACCAGTACCAGTAAGGCTGTCTGGGCATTTCTTTGTGCCACGACTGCTAAGTTTTAAACTATTAGGGACCTATATAAATCAACAACACAGTTCAGGCATTAGTTTATACGTCAGTAAAGCTGCACCAGTATAGCAGAGGTGGGGAGTGAGTACCAATTACTGCCTCATAAAAGATACAAAGTTAGCTGATTCTGCAAACTAAGACTACAAGTTACAAAGTATCTATTGAAACTGTGTATAAAGAACTAGCAGTATATGTATATTCCTGCCCAAAATGCGGTTTGCTCAGGCAAAAATACATGTGGGTGCACTGAGCCTTTCGTATTACAAATTTCTAATTTTCAGTCACTAATGAATCAATCTTATATAGAAATCTAGACCAGTGTTAGGTACAGCTTCCACATCCATTAAAAAGACCTGGAATACCCCTTTCATTGCGTTTAGTAATATTTTTAGGAATTTTTTTCATCTATAACTTCAAAATATCAAAGAAATTCAAATAATATTCAGATTTCTTCAAGGGCATTGCACAGGCTGGAGTAGAATAGGTTAGTACAGTTTTGTCTGTCCTCTGGGGAACAAGCAAGAACCACTGAAAAGAGGTTACTCAAATAAATTGCATTTCCACAGTACAAAAACACCCAGGCACAGCTTGTTTCTGCCCTAGATAATGAGGTGACACATTACAGCAGTTAGTGCTTTTGTCCAGTTCGAGAATTAATCCATATTACACAGACACAAAAGAAGATATTTGACCTCACTTGTCCCCAAAGCAGTCTAATTTGCCTAGATATTAAAGTGCTAGTGATGTGTATTTAATGAGAATTCTTTTTGCATGTTTATTATCCAGTGACATTTAGGAGGTCAGCCTGATAATTCAGTTATGGCCTCTGTCTTGCTACTTTATTTAATGTAAAGGAAAATGTGATGTGACCCAGGTTGCATTTAACTACAACAACAGAGTGGAGCTCATACATAGTCTCATAAAAAGCACAGGGGGAGTGGAGTAGACCCACACATTACCAAGTGGGAAAGGCAGGGAGCCTGAGCTAAGCAGCCTCATAGACTTTCCTTTCTTGCTATTTCATGTAACATTCACCTATCGAACCTAAACCAGCTCCACAGGCTGTTTCTCAAACTAGCACAGTCATTCAAGCTCAGACCAAGCCAGGAGAGCCCTCACCCAAAGTTAGTCCGAACCCAACCACAGCCCCTCCAGAGTTCCCCTAACCAGCTCAGCACACTCAATGAAACATTGTTCTCCTTCCTCGCCTGTCTGTAAGCTGCAAAGACAGACCTCTTGCTTCCCAGGGCACAGCAGGCATCTAAGTCTCCACCTGGTCTCCTGCCTCAAGGTGGGCTGGCTGTGCATGCCCTGCTCTTCTGAGCACCACTGGGAGCTGCACGGGCACAGAGGCTGCAGGACTGGGACCTGCTGCTTCATCTTGGGCCAGGTAGCCCAGGAGCAGAGCTCCCTCTGCCTCACACATAAAAGGCTTTGAGGAGGGGAGGGACAGGCATGAAGTGAAGACTTATGTTCTTCCTTGCTATGACTACTTCATCTCTGCATAACACATGAGCCTGTGTCCCTCCTAGAGCACTCTAAGCATAATGAATCACAGCTTCTTGTTTCACACTCCTATCTTTGTTTATTTTATTTAAAGCTTTCACTTCTGAGCTTTGAGGCTAGAGATCAAACAAATAAAAGGGAATTTGGAAGCTGCAATGTCTGATCTACATTCTGCTCAGAAGTTAAACTAAAAATTGCCCCCAAGCCAATACACAGGCACTCATTTTGGAGACCATTTGGTAGGATATAATACAGTCAATTTCCCTCCCAAGAGGTCAGTATGAAGATCCTAGTTTATTACTTCACCATCAGATGACAAAGTTAGTCTCACGACTAAAAATTTAGAAGATCTGAAATTAGGTTTTCATATTTAATTTCACAGCTGTCACACAACTCAACAAAGTCAGTTATTGTTCTTGTGTCATTTATCTGTCTCATCCACTTGGACTACAAATTTCCTGAGACAGAGATACTGTGTATTTCACTCAGGGATGCTCCTGCATCCCCCCTACTCTACCCAGGAAAACCCAGGAGCACTTCCAAACAGAAACAACTCTGCACACTTTCACTTGCTCACCCCAATTTTTTTCCTACAGCGTAAGATTTCATTTGTGTACAAGCATTTAAACTAAAAGGTCAATATTATTTCATTTAGAACCACATGGATGACTGCTTCTCTGACAGTATTAAAAATAGTCTTGCCAGCAGATCTTTGTCTCCTCACAGCCCAAATCCCATTTTCTAGGTTCACACTTCAGTTTACCTTGCTGGCAGACAAGCAGTAACCTTTCTGACTCATGAGACCACAGCACCAACTTTTTATATGGTTCTTTAAACACACAGATAAAGCTCTGTTTAAGTAGCTAATATTTGTGGCATATTGGTCAATTTTTCTGTTACATTGGCTCTGTTGCCTTATATACCATAATGCTGATCACAAACTTCAGCCAAATACCATTTCTGATGACATGTCTGAAACAATGGATTTTCTATTTATACCCAGTTTGTCAGACGAGAGTCTTCTGCTCTTTAGATAATCTCAGTAACAGAAATGTTTATTCTAATAAATTCATGTTTCAGTTCACTTAGAAGATGTGAAGAATCACATTTTTCCACGGTGCATGACTGGGATGGCAACTGAAGTCAACAAAAGCCCTGCAGGCACATCCCAACATAGCATTTTATCTATAATCACATTTATTGGAATCCAAGCACATAGAGGCCATCTCTTACTACACTGAAAGTATTGGGAAGATTTCTATTTCAAGGAAAATAGGATTAGAGGCCAATTCATGCAGGACACTGTAGCTAGTGCCATGCCATCAGCTCTTAGGCAGAGCTCTCCAGTGTCTCAAATGAGGGTGTTTCTTAATCACTGATGGCAAATCCATCGTTCGACCAAATTTCTGCTTTTATACAGAGGAAATAATCGCTGCGTACAATGAAAAGACTTAGGAATGCTAAACACTTTAAATGTATTAGACTATTCAATTATTACACACAGATTTGGTGCAAGTACTCATCTGTGTGTGCTAGGGAGCTCAAAATAGGATAACAGAGCATATGTATTGTGCTGCTATGCAGATATAACTCATACAGCAACACAAGGTTAGGTTCTGCAGTCTTAAACACCATGTGAACAAAGGTTTAGTTGGATTTGTTGGCCCTACTGTGTGGAAAACCAGTTACAACACTGCCTTGTGGGGGTGGACTTGAAACAGAGCTTCTAGTTCCCAGAAGTAAACAAAAGGGGGAAAAAACCCCATTTCCTATAAAGCAACCGCATTCTTTATGGAGAACAATAATTACTGTACCTAACACAGCTTTAAAGAACACCACTTTAACACACAAATGGGAAACTCTGAAGGTCAGAGATGTAGTTTTCTTTTAAGACATTTTGAAGAAACTTTAGTGCTTATCAACCCAAGTGGCAGCACTGGAGACCCCAGTCTTCCATTTCCTCACAAAAGCAGATGATATCCCTGCAAGTCCTCATCACGTTGACTGCCGTATCAGTATTTTATCCAGGTCTTTATGCAATATTCATGTCTAGGGAAGACTTCTTGCCTCTACACCAAGCTGTCTCTCTCTGCTTCAAACCAAGTCCCTGGCCAGACAGCCTTACTAAAACACTGAGAAGATGGGGATTGGGACAGCAGCAATCTGCTTCACAGAAGCGACCAGAGACATCTCATGGTAACAAGACTCAGACAGCTCTGGTTCAGAAGGCACCCAAATCAGGAATTTTTGAGGGCCAAGCCTCTCAGCTGCAAATCTCCTAAGCCATGCTGGGGTTCCTGTTCCATTGTTAAGTAATGACAGGCAGTTCCAAACTACCACAGGTACAGAAATTACAACAAACCAGGGAGAAGCCTGTTATTTGGGGACGTCTTGATTCAAGCAGAGTAAAAAGACATTATTTATGCAAAAGGACTATACCAAAATACAGGATTAATTACCTCCCTCTTATGGGGATAAAAGCAGGTGCTGGTTTACACCTCATTGAATCAGTACTAGGAACAGGAACAGTTTGACTTGGCTTTCTCCAGCACTGGAGCTGCCACGGAGTGGCAGTGTTCACAGAGACCAGTGTGCAGCTCACAGCACCAAATTCTGGTTTAGCCAGTTTTGTAGCTCTCAGCATCAGCCTCCATGTGGAGACCCCCACTAAATGTTTTTCTGTATTCTGCTACCTTTTTCACCGATTTCAATCATTCCATTACCTCCACTGCTGGCCATAATGCTAACAGTTCATTTTCAGAATTTAATGCAGCCTAGAAATAATGCAGAAGTGCCATATCCCAAACCACAGACATGTAAAAAATCAGGACAGACAGCAGTTTAGCTGATCTGGGCAGGAGGGCTTGCCCTAAGAGGCATATGTGACATGCTGTCTTGGCGGCGCATGCTCGCATCCATCTGTTGACGTGGAACTGAGCCCACTGCACTTCCACCGTCCTGGTTTTAGTTCATATGCAGCACATAAGCTCTGGGTTCAGCAGGCAGGGTGCACACTGCTGCCAGTCCTAAACCCAACCTCTACTGTCAGCACAGAAAACACTGCAAGAATTCTCACAGTCACAGAGTGGAGAGGAAACACTAAAATGACCCCCAGCTCTAGGGTCCGGGGAGGAAAGCAGATCTTTCCAAACAAAAACCAATAGATTGTGAGCATTACAGTGCTTGGTTTAATTTCTTGGGATCAGTGGATTCAGTAAAAGCAAAATGAACTTCTTTAAATGCCCACAAGCACCTGTAGTTAGATCTCAGGAATTATCACTGTATCTTCCACTAGACACCAATGAACAACCAGCTTCATCTTGGGAATGATAAGGAGTAAAATCTAACTTTAACATGTATTTCTCCAGAAGAAAGAAATTAAATTATTCAGAAAACAGGAAAAGGTAGTAGCCAGATAAAACAGCACCTGTAAAGCACCAGCAGGTCACAGTGACCCATATACAAATGATTTCCATTACTGTGAGCCAAAACCGGCACCTGTTTGCCCAGAAAGTGTGAAGAAGTATCAGGAAGAAGTGTGAGCTTCCCTGCGTGAAGATTATGAATCTGCGTCAGAAGAGACTCAGCAGAGAGGGGAGCTCAGGGCCTTCCCTGCACAGTCAGTGGCATAAAATTGTTTCCCTTCTTCCACAGATAACTTGGCAGGGACATTTGTTCAACGTTAGCTAAGTGACAGTGGCTGAGAGGGGAGCTGAAGCCCAGCCAGAGCAGCATTACACCTCTGAAGCTTGAAACACTTTTGCAATTCAGATTTAAGACTATGTTCTTGTCCCAGACATTCCTGTCATTAGATAAATAAAGGTTTATAACTGCCTTCTCTGGCAAGCCGCAATATGTTAATGTGGCATTAATAACTTAATACAGTATTAACTGATAGACAATCAGTATTAGCATGATGTTTACATTTGGAAAATATTATAGAGCACTGTATCTCCAATGCCTATCCTGCCATTAATTCAAATGTGGAGCTCATTACACAGCAATTGACATTTCCCTTCTGAATCCACATCCTGCTTTGCACAGGCCCTGCATCTGCCTGGGACAACCAGCCCTGTAAGCCACTTGCTGATCTAAACTCTCTGCAGAGCATCCACGGCATTTAGCTCACCTGAGGCTGCACCTACTGTTTAAACACTGCACCCAAAAAGCTGCACGGGGGTTCTGAACGTGGGGTCTCCCACTGCACCTACCAAAGGGATGCGGGTCCCAGCCTTGTGCTCAGACCCATCTCCCCAGGCCGGTGCCTGTGTTCACTCCTGCCCAGGCCAGGGCAAGGCACCAATCCCAGCCTTTGGGACAACCTAACTACACTTTACCAACAAACTTGGGTACGATTACTCAGTTTCAGCGTCGCAGCGAGAGTCCCGCCGCGGCAGAGGGGTCACAGTGACCGACCCGCAAGCGAGTGGCGGTCCCGGGGCTCACGGCCGTGCGGGAACAGGGGTCCCGTCCCGCCCTACCTGACCCGTGCTGCTGGCGGAGGATGGCGGCCTGCCCGGGCGGCGGCGAGGCCGAGGAGGCTGCGGCGGCGGCCGTCGAGGCGGAGGCGGTGGCGGCGCTGGCAGCTGCGCTGGCGGTGCCGCCCGGGGCGGGGGCCGGGCGCTTGGCGGGGCCGGGCGGCGGCGTGGGGCGGGCGGCGGGGCCGTGGCGGCGCGGGGCCGCCCCGCTCTGGATGTGCGACACCGCCTCGGCCGCCTGCACGTCGGGCGGGGCGAAGCGGGACAGGACGCGCAGCAGCGCCTGAGCCTTGTGCTCCTGCGTCTCGTCGTCGCTGTAGTCCGACACGCGGCACTGGTACACGCCCTCGTCCTGCCGCCGCACGCCCGACAGCCGCAGCCGGTGCGAGATGTCGTTGCCCTGGACGCGGACCGTCTGCAAGAGAGCGCACGGCCGGCACGGCCTCAGCGGCGGGCAGCGACCCTGCCCTCCGCCTGCAGCCCCGGCCCCAGCGCCGTGCCCTTTGCTGCCGAGAGCACGGCACCGGGGCTAATTCCCCCAATCAGCGGCCACTGAGCCCAGCACCTCGCTGTTAAAGCCCCACCTGGCGGGGGTTATCCAGAATCAGACCCTGTACCCATCGTTCCCAGGCCGCCTCCCACCTCTCACCACCAGCGCTCTGCCACCACCCCCCGCGGGTGTCCTCTCGCCCCCCAGGCTCGGACAGCCCCCAGGCCGCACGAACCGCCCCGAGCCCCCGCCTGAGGAAAGCGCAGCCCCCCGGGGTTCCCCCTCGCCGCTGCAGCGAGTCAAGCCCGGCTGGGCAGTGTCTCCCCCCTCCGCGGCCAAGGAGCTGCCCTGTGTCCTCAGCACCGCGGAGAGGGGCAGCGGGGCCGCATCAAAGGACAGGGGCGTGTTTCCTGCAGGACGGCCAGAGAAGGGGGTCGCCTCAGGCAACTGGGGGTTGAAGAAGGCTGGGGAAAAAAAAAGCGAGATTCTCTTCTGATTTGGCCCACAGTCCTTCCCCAACATGGCTAAGGAAGGGGCTGTAAGGCAAGCGCCACCTCCTCTGGATTTGCAAGGAATGAGATGTGATCGCAAAACCAGCAACAGATGGTAACAACGTCTTGAGCCACGGCACACTGAGGAGGGGAAACGTGCCACACTCCCGCCGTGCTGCAGGAGCGCGGCTGCCAGTGAGACCAGCTGCATTCGTGTGTCAGGAAATGAGGGGGGCATGCTGTAAATCCCACGAGCATGGGAGGAGGGGTGTGCACCCATCTCGAGCTGCACTTACGCTGATTTTGGTTGCATCCTTATTTGCTACCTAAAAGAACAGAAAAAAAGGGCAATTAGACCCAGCACTGCCACCACATCAACAGGATGTTCATATTCCCACCCCAGTGGAAGGACAGGACACGGATAGATGCAACTTTCTCCACTTCCCATTCACACAGCCGGTGCGGCTCAGGGGAGTTCCCCAGGTGATGGGGCAGGCAGCAAACCAGTGCTCAGCCGGGGGGACTGTTTTGGTAAAGTTCCCATGGTGCCCCACAGAAGCGCTGCCTTCCCCAAGGGTGTGAACAGCAGCCAAAGAAATGCTTGTTGCATGCTCTGCTGCTCCCAGTCACTGACAAACACTGGGGAAGATGCTTTACCAGCAGCACAGCAGTGAAGGGCTTGGGCAAGCTGGATCCTGCATGGCTCAGGGCAGAGCTTCAGTCCTGAAACACCCTGGGAGCAGGTATCACGCAGCACGTTTCATATTTGGTTATGTTTTTGTCTCCAGCCAACCACTGTAAACTTAAGTGATGCCTCAGACCTCACTGATACGCCTCTCGGGGAGACGGTCATCATTCTCCAGGCTTGCTCTGTCATCATTTATTGTAAAAGCAGCTCACAGTTTTTATATAAGGTTAAAGAAGACATTTAAATCCAAGCGATTTATTTCCCAGTCTGACAACTGACTTACACTTTCCCCAGCTAGGCGGCATCGCATTAGCTCAGTGTCTGTATGCTTTGCATCTCTATTTGAGCTCTGCAGGAAAACAAGCGTGCCACAGAGAGGGGAGCTGGCACTGGCACAGAGGCTGCCGTGGGCCACCCTGCTGGCACAGAGGATGGGGCCTGGAGAGGATGACATGTCCTGCACAGAAGGGCAGCACAGCCTCAAAGTCCGGCTTTAGCCCACTCCTTGTACAGCCCTGTTTGGCACCTGCAAGTTGTCTTTGCTCTGGGGGGGCTGTAGAATGACTGGCTTATGCTGGGGAAATGAAGCTGAAAAATTTAGACTAAAGCCTACCCTTACACCAAGCGGCTTCCTAGGGGGAGGGGAAAAGGCATGCAAGACTTAACTCTGCTTTATGCATTTTAATTGTTACACCTGACTGAAAACATCTTGCTGAGCTTCAGATATGGACACAAGTATGTACATGTACAAGTAACTATGTGTTTGTAGATGCAGACTGACACCACGTTAATGTACCAACAGAGAGGTGTACCTCTCATGCCTTTTTCTGCACTATCAGTGAGCAGAGGTTCTCCCACCTTTTACAGGGACTCCTGGCTCAGTCCACAGAAGCACTGGTTTTTGCTTGTCTACACTTCATACTACAGCTATTTTCACTGCCTTTCTTGGGACCTCACTGCTGATTTTGCAGTGGGACATTTATCATTTTGTTTACAGTCCTTAAAGCACTGATGTTTTTCCTGATGTGAAGCCCCTCATGGTGCATGCCCTGTACTCCTGCATTCCTTGGAGGGCCTGGGCACTCTGATGCTTCCTACTGGTGGCTGGCACTGGGCAGAGGAAGCACTCTGGGAATGCTCAGTTTATTCTGATCACTACCTAGGCACGTTGCATTTGATGAAGACATGTATCTCCATAGCAATGTATTACCTTGCTCCTGCTGCCGGGGACACTGATGGCTAATTCGTGTGCAAGTTCTCTGGCTGGTTCTTTAAGGTACCACCACTGGATTTCCAAGGAGTAAGAGGTGGATCCGCTGGCTCGGAAAGCACAAGGCATCTCAATATCATCTCCCTCCCTAACAGTCACATCTTTGGGAACTTCAGTAAAGGTAGCTGGGAGGGGAAGATAGAGTTACAAGGGCTGATTAACGAGAGAGATTAAAAGACAAGATCAGTCCTTTTCAGTCTAACGTGAGCTGCTTCAGCTCAAGGGCTAAACACTGACCGCGCCACAGGTTTCCTGGAGCCCAGGGACCACAGGGTAAGCAGAGCATCCAGGACTGCGCACCCGGGGCAGGGCAGGGCCGAGGCGGCCCCTGTCACTCTGCAGCCGTGGCTTCAGCGGAAAGTTTGAAGAGGACTTTAACCCCCTCGTCCTTCTAAGAAAGCCCTCGGCTTGATACAGAGCCACCGGTGTCCCACTGTCCCCTCCCGCCGAGCGGCGCGGGCCCTGTCCCGGGCTGCGCGCCCGCCGCGCCCCGCTCCGTTCCGCTGCGCGCTGCCGGCAGCTGCGGCCCAACAGTGCCACCTTGTTCTGCCAGAGCCCGCCCGGGCAGCTCCCTGCCCCCAGCCCCGCGCTGGGAACGCGCCGGGGAGGCCGGGCCGGGGAGCAGCGCGGCGGCTGCAGCTCGGCTGCGGACGGGCTGCCCCGCAGCCTCCCGCCAGCAAGTTGTGCCCGGAGCGGCGCATCGCCGCGGCAAGAGGCCGAAGTTTCCTACTCACCGGTGACAAAGAACAGCAGAGGAGCGTTGAACATCAGGTAACAAAGGGTGCAGAACAGCCCCAGACTTTCCATCGCATCTATGTGGGCTGCGGGCGGGGACCTGGCTGGGGGCGCAGCCGGGCACGCCTCAATCCATCGCACACAGCGGGCCGGGGCAGGGCACCTTCCCAAAAAGCCAAAGCCTCCCGGCTAACCTCGGTTTGCGGAGAAGCAAATATAAAATCCACAGCCAGCTGATCAAACTCGCCCGCAGGTGGAAGCGACGTTTCTGGGAATGCAGCAATAAATCGCGTCCCGCTCCTTCACTCCGCCGCGGGCGGGATTCAACTGCCCTGCTCTGCGTGGGGGCTCCCGCAGCCCGAGAGCGAGGAGGCGACGCCGGGCGTCTCTCCGAGCCCCATCCTACGGAGCGCTCCGCGCCCGGAGCTCGCCGCGAGGTCCAGCGAGGCGGCGGCGGCGGCGGGGACGAGCCTCCCCTCCCTTCCCGGCGCCCGGGCAGCGCCCGCCGTGCGCCCGTCGCGGGCTCTGCCCCTGCACGGCGGAGGCGGCGGCACCCCGAGCCCGCCTCTCCCCGCCCGGCCGATGGATGCGCGGCCCCGACCGCAGCTGCCCCGCGGCCCGGCCCCCGCCCGCGGCCGCGCCCCGCACCGCCCCCCGCTCCAGGCCCCGCCCGGCGCCGCCCCGAGGACCTGCGGAGCCGCTCGGGCTCGCTGGCTGCCCGTGCCGCTCCGTCCGAGCTCCTGGCCGGCGCTGGAAGTACCTGGGAAGCACCTGAGCGCGCAGCAATAAACCCGCTGCTGTTTGCGGCATCCCCATCCACGCCCGGGGCTCCTCCTGGGGTGCGCGCCCGCGGCGGATTGCTTGGTTGCTGTCAGGCTTTCGAACTCACTGTGTTTGTTACTTGTTAAAATACATTAAGGAAAAAATCCCCACTCTTATTGATTTAGAAAACAGTATCATAACAAGAAAACGTTTCCATGGATAAGCTGTTTCTCAGGCAAATGTCCCAGTTAAAAAATAGAAGCGTCAAAAGTCATCAGTAAAATCATTAGTGAGTAACAATCACAAGCAGAGTTTGATTTTTGCAGTTAGTAATGTGAGGGAGCTGTATTTTAATAAATTTGAGGTGCCTTTAAAAAATATTTGTCCTTTCCCCCCCGGAAATGTCATTAAAATCACCATTTTGTTCAGCCACAACTTCATTTAATCACTGTGATGGCCTGGGATGTGTGCTTTAAGATCTGCAGAACATTTCCTTTATGTTTTTAATGGTTTCATTCTATACCATAAAAAAGATGCTGGATGTGTTAGCTTGATACATGAAGATTTCTATGGAACAAAATATTCAGAAACATTCACTTTTTGAATAACTAAATCAGACCAGCTTTGATCTAGTCTGCAGCTCCCCAGCTATCTCTCTGTCCCATCAGAAAAATCTCTGGAGGTTGGACCCTGCCAGCTGCTGGCTCCCTGCTAGGAAAACCCACCTGCAAGGTTTCCATCAGGAAGTTTCAGTAAAATTCACACAGTCCTGAAGAATACCAAAACTGCAGCAAATCAATATTTCTTGCTGGAAAATTTTTTCTTCAGAGCATTTTCAGCCATTCCTACTGATCTTACCATGACTTAAATCCTGTGACAGTCCTCTGGCAGGTCTGTGACAATTTGCCTGAAGAGCAACTTGCCTTTCTCCAGATTGGTTACTGGCAGTCTAAACCATGCCCCAGGCAGGGCACAGTTCCCCAGGCAGGTGGAGTTAGCTCCCGCCAATCATAAAAACTTACTGTAATACTAGTAATACTGTAATACTAGTAATACTGTAATACTAGTAAACACCATTTAATTAAATAGTCTAATAATCACTTACACTTTGCTTTTTCACCCAAAAGCTCAGTGTGCTTCATCCAGCATTATTTATTTTTTCACATGTGGCCTCAGGCCACCCATCACTGCAGTGAGTTTTATTGTCACCTTGCTAGAGTCCCCTCATTGTGCTTCACCTACCAGGACATGAAGAAGGCAGGGAAAGACAGTCAGGACAGACACACCTGAGGAAGTCGATCCAGCAGCCACTCTGGTCAGCAGCACAAGTCTTTCAGTCAAATTCCAGGAAAGGGTTAAGGTCTGCTAGAGAGGCAATTCCACAACTTTGTGCCCTCCACACAAGGACTGATTAGAAAGCTCCTGTTGGATAAACAAAATGAAAACACAAGTAATTTTTATATCAAATGACTAGTGACAAATCATGTTTTAAACATTTTTACTCAAGTTTTTATTAAAATTGATGTTTAAAAATGTCCTCTGAGATAGCAACATTGTGAAAATTTACAACAGCTGGGAAAGTGAAAATACCCAGTTTATGTTAAGTGAATTTTGTTTCTTAGAGATAAAAAATACGTAATAAAAATGAAAAGGAAAGGCAAATGCATTTAAACTTAGTTCTATTTTAATAAATTTAAGGTTGTTATTGTAGTAATAGTGTTGGTGAAAACAATTCTATCTTGAATGGTTCTCTCAATTTATAACACTAAACCTTCAGTTTTGCTGTATTTACTACCCCCCAAGTTTGATTTTGTATGTAGCAGCTGACACTGAAGTGCTGATATCTTTGTGTTCAATTAAAGTAAGGAATTAGAAACACAAGAGTGTGTTTTTCACAGTCTTAAGTTAGAGTAATTCAAGACTCTTTTTATGTTCTCCCGTTCTACTAAAACTATAATGAGGGACTATTGTGCTCTACACTCACTAGCGAATACTGTGTGCAAATCACTTTGCTCTTAGGATCATAACAACATTTGAAGTCATTTATTGATTCAATCCTGCCAGCAAAAGGGATTTCTACAGCAAAAGCTCTCACCTGCCTGCACTCTTACCCCAAACAGGTGATGAATGGCAGGAATGTCATAGGGTGTCCTGGGTTGCAGTGTATTCTATTGCCATCCTCATGAGCTGTTGAAATCAGGTGGGGCAGTGTTTCCTTGCCTCCTCCCCCCAGACTATCTTTCTGTTAATGGCCCATCAATGTCCTGCCGCATGACTCAGAGATAACTCTCTCCGGACCATCTTCTGTTAATGAGCCTAATCAACACTTGGCCTCATGACTCATTACCCCATTGTGAGATGCTCCACCCAGAGGGAGGAACCAAGCATCCCATCGTGGATATAATCTGAGACTGAACACCAGAGAGAACCTTTTTCTACTGGATTTCCAGAGGACAGGAGCTACACAGCCACCAGTGGACTTTCTGAGGAGGAGCAGACCCTTTTACTACAGGATCACCACTTCAGAGGACTGTAGCCACCATTCTACCAGACTGCTACCACCACCGTGCCTAACAGGGACTCAGGTTGTATCTTGACTCTGTCAGTCTGAACCAGTGTTTTCTTTTGGCTTTTTTTTTTTCCTTTTCTTTAATTTCCCAGTTAAATTGTTGTTCTGACTTGGTGTCTCCTACTGGTTTGTTTTTCAAACTAGTACATAGGGAGAAGCTCCCTTTGCAGTTGCTGATCCTGCAGCATCGTCTGCATCAGCAATTCTCAGAAATCAGGGAAAATGTTCCGGTGCTTAAAGTAAAGGCCACATTTAGTTGATGACCTTACTCTTTTGCTGCAGCTGTCTGTATGGCAGATAGGTAACAATATTTTATACTTGGGCAAACTGAAGTTCGTTGTCTTTATGGAGAAATTCTATGGCGTTTCCATAGCTTTTCACTTCCAAATAAGATTTTAGTAGAAAAGATCCTCTCTACTGTAGGACAAGCCAAAACACGCGAGCATTTGTTCTGGTAACAGGATTTTCTCTCACTTTACACAGTGGCTTAATTCCTAGGCCATCCTCGAGGGGATGGTGGCAGGGGAAGCTCTGAAGTCCCCTTCCTGGCTCCTAAGCACCTTTCCAGGGAAGCCAGGAGGAGTCTGAAGGGACCATTGGATGAAACCAGCAGAATTCCTCCTGAAGGGACAGTCATCTCTGTCATCTCTGAGTCCCATTCTCATACTCCACTGTCAACCCAAATCCCCCTTGGTATGAAATGCAGGAGCACCACTGACCCCAGGAGGGGATGGATGGTGAGCTGTGGATGAGTGCCTGGTGCTTTAGGCAGACTCCTGTGTCACTCACAGGGATGGTAGTAGCAGACATCTTTTGATGTTGCTGGACCATGTGTTTATAGCCACTCCTGAAATCCCTTAAGTGATTTCAGCACTGTGTAGCTGATTACATTTAATAATGTCTGTAAATTCTCCCTGCAATATTTTTAAATGACTAGCAGCTCCACTATTTGAATGACCAAAATACTTTCTAATGGCTGCTTGAGGAGCCTTCAGTCTTGTTTGGAGTTAATCCACTCAGAAATTAGGACAGTGCAGATTACCTTTGGAAAAGAGAAAGCTGCAAAAATATCCAAATTTGCACATACAAAGCATGTGTGATGAGACATACTTCGAGCTGGTGTAAAAGCACTGTAACATACTTGATGTGGCATGGTATTCCTACCATATTTAACTAATATTCATCTCTCCCCTAAATCCTCTGCGGAAATAAATCCTGTTCAACACTCTATTCTTAGATTTTTGTCAGTTTTTTTTTTTTTTTTTTTCCCTTCTCATTTTTCTCATTAAACTGACATGGTTTCCTAGTCACAGGGGCCAGTTCTGCTTCTAGTCACAGAAAGTAAATGTTTTTTTGCATGTGACCCCTGTGGACAGGGAGGACTGGAGCAGACAGTGCTGTCTTTTACACCTTATATGAGGGGTTCCAGCACACTCTGGGGCTCAGGGTGCCTCCCTGGAACCTGAGTATGCTGATGGCCTGCTGAGGGGCTTCTGCAGACTGCATTTTCTTTAGAAAATAGGTGAGGGGCAGAAGAGAATATTGTTTGTAAAGAGACCCAAAAAAGCCAAAGGGGAGAGATGTCAAAATGTTCTTATCTCTGCTTCCAGCACAGTGACCTTCACTGTGGAGCTTCTATCTCAGAGTAGCTCCCAACAACAGGCTGGCAACTGCCACCCTGGTTGCTTTTAAAATGTCACTGGTGTAACATTAAATCAGGAGAACATATAAGAGGTATTGTTGCCTTGTTTCTTCCTTCTCCCCACCTCCCAAATTCCAGTCCTGATCAGGCACAAAACAAGCCGACAACATATTTGTGTTCCTGGAAGAAGTTTATAAAAGGTCATAAATCTGCAAGTTCAAAGGGCTGGATTGTTTTCAATATACACTATGAATTTCCTATTTCCCATCTCCAAGCATGACCTGCACTGCCTTGCAGTCATTCCAGGATCCAGGTGAGAGTCAGAAGTCTAACACAGTGTCTGAGAAAGAACTGATTGGTGTCATATGAGGAAATTTGGGCTTAAAACTGGCAGACCATGCTATCTCTCTGGTTTATTAATCCTTTCTGTGGACAAGTGACATTTCCACCACAAAACTTCATTTTACTTTCCATGAAACTGATTAAGGTAGAAAGCATGTTTCTGCATTCTGGCCAGGCATGGTTCTCACTTTATGCAGCAAATGCATTTTTAATTAACTTCAGTTTCTAATTTTGCTTTCTTATCTGACATTCTTTGTTAAATGATCTGACAGGATGAGACACTTGTGGAGAAACATATGGAAGGAGAAGGCAACATTCATAATAATGAAACAAAATCTCACATTCTAGTATACCATGTTTACAACAAAATCAAAGACAGTCAGAAAGTCAGGTTATGCAATATTGTAAAACTTATCTGAAATTTATGGGCTACAGCCTGTTTTAATAAAAGACATGATGCTAGCTGCCTCACAGACAGGAGTATAAGATGGCATGAGAAGAAAATACACAAAAATTGTCATCTGTCAGGTCCATCAGCGCATGGGGTTGGCATTTGGCAGCTCAACCTGCAGCAGATGGGAGCTGCTGCCCCGCCACTGCTCAGTGCAACCCCTGCATACGAAAGGGATCGAGTACATTTATTGGGAAGAGCTTGAATGAGGTGGATCACCCAGAGACAGAGAGCAGAGTAAAAGCCAATTCAGCTCAGTCTTGGG